>NW_028096390.1:609172-893785 GCF_014824575.4 Sturnira hondurensis
AAATTGTATTCTTCATTTCCTCTTGGCCTTTACTAATGGTTTCTATTTCCTTTTTCATGTTGGTGTAGTTTGCAGAGAGTTCATTGTAGCTCCCCTGTAGTTTCTGGTAGCTCGTTGTAAGCTCTTTGAATTTCCTGATAACCAGTGCTTTGAATTCAGTATCTGATAGTTGGCTTGCCTCTATTTCATCTAACATTCTTTCTGAGACTTCCTCCTTTTCTTTCATTTGGGGATTGTTTCTTTGTCTTCCCATTGTTTGTGTTGTTTTTCTTGTTGTCCTCAGCTTCTTAAATTGATCTGTTCTGGGTTCCTGGATTTATGGTGAGAACTTCTGTGGTAAGATGCCTGTGAGATTCAGTGGTGCAGTCTCCTGCAGGTATCTTGGTGTTCTCCGCTTCCGCCTACTCCTCTTGTTGGTTTCCAGCTGGTCAAACCTTTTCTTCTGGTCTCCCTAGCTCCAGCAGCCTGAGGGGCTATTAGTGTGGCCTTTCTCTCCTCTCGGTGAACTTAGCTGGTCTCGCCAGTGCCCTCCAAAGATTCAGAATGGCGCTGCTCTTCCGTGCCCCGCTGAGAGCAGGTTTTTCCCCAGGCTTCCCAGCCCTGGCCTGGCATGAGGGTGCACACTCCCAGCCAGGCTTTCCTGGTCTCACAGGCTTGGGGGAGGACCTTTCCCAGTGCTGTGGCAAAACACAGAGGGCAACTCACAATTCTCCCAAGCCCACAGCCACAGCCTGAGTCCCAGTGCTTCTCAGTCTGTGCCCGGCTGGGTAGGGAGGGAAGTGGTGACTGGCTCTCTTCTAGGGGCCCTGCTAGTAGCCCAAGGCTTCCAGGGTCTGTGGCAGACCCGACTCAGACCCCGTGCTACAGGGAATGCATGGGCGACTCTCAGTTCTCCTAAGCCGGCAACCGCAGCCAGAGCTCTCTGGTTTGCTTCCCAATATCCACTCCTCTCTCTGCCACTACAGGCAATCGGATCTCTCCTGGTGTTTTGCAATCTGCGCCCTGCTGGATACGGAGGGTGCCAGTGACTAGTTCTCTCCAGGGTTGTTGTTGCCCGCCCTCGGCTCTCAGAGAGCAAGGGGGCCCGGCCAGGGCCCTGGCGTGGCCCGATGGAGGGCGTGCAGCCTCTGCGCTATTCTCTCTAACCTTGTTGATCTGCGGTGGTCTCCTCTCCTCAACCTCTGGTCATTCAGTGTCCGCTACACTTTCTGGAGTCCTGCCTTCCTATATGCTGGGTCCCTGTTGGCTATCTGCTGCGCTCCTCCGCAGATCAGCCCGGTTTTTCCCCGGCATGTGGAGGGAAGCAAAGTCCTTTGTCCTACTTTGCCAGCATCTTCCCACAAGCCTTAATCATATTATTGTTATTCCAAATTCTACAACACCCTTCCCTGGTCTTAATCCATTTTGCATTTTTCCTGAGCTTTAATACTGCTGGTACAAACTTTCTTTACTCTTACACTATGCAAACTTTCTATTCCTTCCTCTCGGTATTTCTCCTCCTTCTAACATCGCATAAGCACTCTTCTTCTTTTAAGTCAGTTTACATTCTTTTTCCCCTCTTATCAGAGTTCTATTTCTTTCCCACCTTTTGTAAACAGTGGCTACCTGGGTAAAATAACACAATTGTTGCTGTACTTCTCCAGTAGAATTCCTATTTGTCCTTTAAATTCCATACAATTTCTCCCCCTATCTTACTCTATTTTGCTTTCCCCATGCCCATTATCAGTTGAGTGAAGAATTTTATTTCATTATTTTCTCTTATTTTTCCCTCCTCTTAACCTGGGCTTTACTCTTTAGTCTTATTAATCTTCTTCCCCATCCTCTCAAAATCATTTTTCTTTAGCACATACAACTCACAATCACTTTTCACTTTTATACATTTTTCTTATTCCTATTCCACCTTTATTAAACTTCATTCAGCTATGATTGCTATCGACCCTGCTGTGGTTTTTCTGCAATTTTGCTCCCATTGGTCCAGTATCTTTTCAATTTCACTTCAAATTTCATAGTATACTCTTCCCATTTCTTACCCCACTGTTCACATTGTCCTTTCGTGTTTGACTTATATTTTAAATTTTGTTGTCTCCCTTTCTTCGCATCAGTTCTACCCCAGTATTTAACAAATCTCCTTCCTCTTATGAGTCAATACCATTTTCCCCTCTTTCAGTTATCTCATATTCCTTTTGTCATATCTTATATCCACAATCTCCCTTCACCATAATTTATTTAGCTTAGCTCAATTGCAGTTGAGAATGCTGATGTGGTAGGGGTTTCATTTTGCTGGTGTATGTTTGGTTTTCTGGTAATACTGCTTTGTTAACAAATAGCTGTACAACAGCACACAAGATAAGGTGGAACTACCAATAAGCCCGATGGAGGAGAGAACCCACCAACAAAGAAGCCTCCAACAAGTACAACCCAAGTACAATAAGAGAGCTAACACAAATGGAAGAAAGGGCAACCCAAGAACATCAGACAAGGAGATCAAAAAGACCATACCACTGAGTCCCACAGAACTCTTACCACAGAAGGTGAAGCCATGATGATAACTGGCAAAGGAGAACATCTGAAAAACAAAAACAAAAACAAAAACAGAAAGACTCACCTAACACTGTGAGACAAAGAAAGAACCTGCAATAGAAAGGATTGGGGAATTGCCAGCAAAAGAGGTAAATGAAATGGAAGCAAGCAAATCAACAGACATAGAACTCAAAAGAATGGGTTTAAAGATGCACAAGGAACTCAGTGACAACTACAAGGAACTGAGTGGGAACTACGACAGTATGAAAAAAGAAATAGAAACTATAAACAAGAACCGAGAAGAAATGAAGAATACAATGTCTGAAATAAAACCTACATTACAAGGAACGTAAGCAGGCTGAATGAAGCAGCAAACCAAATTAGTGAGCTGGAAGACAAGGTAGAAATAAACACTAGGTAGGGCAGCAGAATAAAAAAATATGGCAAAAATATGAGGATAGCTTAAAGAAGTTCAGGACAACATGATATACAACAAATTTTGAATCATAGCAATACCAGAAAGAGAAGAAATGGGGAAAGGGAAAGAAGATATGTTCGAAAAAATAACAACAGAAAAGTTCCCTAACCTGGAAGGGAAAAGGCATGCAAGTTTAGGAAACAGAGAGGTTCTCAATCAAGATGAACCCAAAGAGGGCCACTCCAAGATACATCATAATTAAAATGCCAATCATTAAGGACAAAGAGAATCTTAAAGGCAGAAAGGGAGAAACAGATAGTGACATACATGGGAGTTCTGATGAAGCTAGCAGCTGATTTCTCAACACAGACACTACAAACCAGAAGGGAGTGGCAAGAAATATTCCAATTAATGAAAACCAAAAATCTGCAAACAAGAATATTCTACCCAGCAAAGCTGTCAATTAAAATGGAAGGAAAATAGGGAGTTTCCCAGACAAAAGATATCTAAAAGAATACACCTCCACCAAAATAGCAGTGCAAGCAAGAGATGCTAAAGGGACTGCTTTAAGAAGAGGAATAAAAAGAGTGAGAGATGGAAGAACACAGGTACAATGGGGAAAATGTATAAGAGTCTATCAATAATAACCTTAACTGTTAATGGATTATATGCTCCAATCAAGACATATGGTACCCGAGCCCTGGCTGGTGTAGCTCAGTGGATTGAGTGCGGGCCTGCGAATCACACAATTGTGGTTTGATTCCCAGTCAGGGCACATGCCTGGGTTGCAGGACAGTTCCCAGTAGGGGACCCACAAGAGGCAACCACACATTGATATTTCTCTCCTTCTCTCCTTCCCTTTCCCTCTAAAGATAAATGAATAAAATCTTTTTTAAAAAGTGACTTAATTTTTTTTTAAAAAAAGACATATGGTACCCGAATGGAAAAGAAAACATAACCTACACTTATGCTGCCTAGAAGAGACTCACCTCAGAACAAAAGACCTATACTTACTGAAAGTGAAGGGTTAGGAAAAATATTCCAGGCAAGTAGAAAGGAAAAAATAAGCTGTGGTAGCAATACTTATATCAGAAAAAATAGATTTCAAAACAAAGGCCACAATAAGAGACACAGAAGGACACTTCAAAATACTCAAGGGGAGAATCCATCATGAACACATAAACATTGTAAACATATATGCAACCAACATAGGACCACCCAAATATATAAAGAAAATCCTGGAGGACTTTAAGAAAGATATTGACAGCAACACATTTCTACTAGCGGATTTTAACACCCCACTGTCAAAAATGGATATATCTTCCAAACAAAATATCAACAAGGATATTGTGGCATTGAACAATGCCCTAGATGAAATGGACTTAACAGATATATATAGAACCTTTCAACCCAAAGAAGCAAAATACACTCTTTTCAAATGCACATGGAACATTTTCAAAGGCACAACATGTGACAGAACAGAAAACAAGCCTCAACAAATTCAAGAAAATTGAAATTATACCCAGCATTTTCTCAGATCACAAAGCCCTAAAACTAGAAACACAATTCAGGGAAAAAACTCAAAAGCATTCAATCTCATGGAGACAGAACAGCATGCTATTAAACAATGAATGGGTTAATAATGAGATCAACAAAGAAATCAAAAAGTTTCTGTAAAAACATGAAAATGAACACAGAACAGTCCAAAATCTATGGGACAAAGCAAAGGCTATCCTGAAAGGGACATACATAGTAATACAGGCCTACTCAGAAAAGACAGAAACACTTCAAATAAACAACCTAACACTACATCTACAATAAGTGGAGCACTAACAAGAAACTATGCCCACAGTGAGTAGAAGGAAAGAAGTAACCAAGATCGGAGCAGAATTAAATGACATAGAGACTAAATGAAAAGTTCAAAGGATCAATAGATACAGGAGCTGGTTCTTTGAAAAGACAAACCAAAGTGACAAGCCTTTAACCAGACTCCTCAAAAAGAAAAGAGAAAGGACTCAAATAACACAATCAGAAACGAAAGAGGAGAAATTAAAACTATTCCCACAGAGATACAAAAGACTGTATGAAATTACTATGAAGAAAAATATGCCAAGAAATTTTAAAACCTGAGTGGAATGGACAAGTCTCTAGAAAAATATCATGTCCCAAAACTGAATAAAGAAGAAGCACAAAGCCTGAACAGACTAATAGCAGCTAGTGAAACTGAAGCAGTAATAAAAAAAACTCCTGGCACACAAAAGGCCTGCACCAGATGGTTTGATAAGGAGAATTTTGCTAAAATTTAAGGAAGAGCTAACTCCTACACTTCTCAAACTATTCCAGAAACTTCAAGAAGAGGGAAATCTCCCAAACTCTTTTTTATGAAGCCAGCATCATCCCAATCCTGCAGCCAAAAAAGGACAAAACAAAAAAAGAAAACTCCAGGCTAATTTAACTGATGAACAAAGAAGTGAAAATCCTCAACAAAACATTGGCAAACCGCATCCAGCAATACATTAAAAAGATCATACACCATGATCAAGAATGATTCATCCCAGGGATACAAGGATGGTACAATACTTGCAAATCAATAAACATAAAATATCACATAAACAAAAGACAAAAATTACATGATCATATCAACAGATGTGGAAAAAGCATTTGATAATATAAAGCACCCATTTATGATAAAAACCATCAGCAAAGTGGGAATAGAAGGAGCATACCTCAATATAATAAAGGTCATACATGAGAAACCTACAGCCAACATCACAATCAATGGGAAAAAGCTTAAAGCTTTCCCACTAAGTTCAGGAACAAGACAAGGGTGTCCACTTTCACAACGTCTATTCAACATAGTATTGAAATTCTAGCCACAGAGATTAGACAAGAAAAATAAAAGACGCCCAAACGGGAAAGGGAGAAGTAAAACTGTCTTTGTTTGCAGATGACATGAGAGTGTACATAGAAAACCCTACAGACTCCTCCAAAGAACTACTTGACCTAAAAACTGAATTTGGCAAAACAGCAGGATACAAAGTCAATATTTAGAAATAGAACAGATTTTTATACACCAAGAGTGAAATATTGGAAGCACAGAATAAACAACAATGTCCCATTTCCTACAGTAACAAGAAAAATAAACTACCTGGGAATAAACCTAACCAAGGAGCTAAAAGATCTGCATACAAAAAACTACAGAACACTGAAGAATGAAATTAAGGAAGACACAAATAAATAGAAGCATATGCCATATTCATGGATAGGAAGAATTAGCATCATCAAAATGTCCACACTACCCAAAGCAATGTACAGATTCAATGCCATCCCTATCAAAATACCAATGATGTTTCACAGATATAGGAAAAACATTTCAAAAATTTATGTGGAACCACAATGACCCTGAATAGCCTCAGCAATTCTGAGAAAGAAGAACAAAGTAGGAAGGATCACAATACCTGATATCAAACTATATATTACCAGGCTACTGTAATCGAAACAGTCTGGTACTGGCATAAAAACATACACATCGATCAATAAAACAGAATAGAGAGCCCAGGGGAAAAAAAAACCCACATGTTTCTATGGTTAACCATTATTCAACAAAGGGACAGGGGAATAAAATGGAGTAAAAATAGCCTCTTCAACAAATGGTGTTGTGAGATCTGGACAGGTACAGACAAAAAAGTGAAGCTTGACACCAACTTACACCATATACCAAAATAAACTCAAGATGAATAAAAGACTTATAAGTTGCAACCTTGAAAGTCCTAGAGGTGAATATAGGCAGGAAAATTTCAGATATTCCATGCAGCAGTGTTTTCACTAATACATCCCTTATAATGGAAAGAATAAATGGGAGTACAGAAAATTAAAAAGCTTTTGCATGGCTAAAGAAAACATCAGCAAAATAAAGAGGGAACCAACAGTGTGGAAAATATATTTGCCTATGATATTTCAGACAAGGGTCTGATCTCCAAAATACATAAAGAACTCATACAACTCCACACTAGGAAGACAAACAATCCAATTAAAAAATGAGCAAAGGATAATATCTATTTAAAAAAAAAGCCCTGGCTGGTGTAGCTCAGTGGATTGAGCACGGGCCTTTGAATCACACGATCGAGGTTCGATTCCCAGTCAGGGCACATACCTGGTTGCAGGCCAGTTCCCAGCAGGGGACACGAGAGGCAACCAAACATTGATATTTCTCTCCCTCTCTCCTTCCCTTCCCCTTTGAAGATAAATAAATAAAATCTTTTAAAAAATGGGCAAAGGACCTGAACAGACACTTATTCAAGGAGGACGTACAGAGGGCCCATGTTAAAGGATGCTATCAGAGAGATAAAAACTAGAAACACAACGAGACACCACTTTACACTGGTCAGACTGGCCATTATAAGCAAATCAACAAACAAATGCCTACAAGGTTGTGGAGAAAAGGGATCCCTGGGATCCCAAAGGCTTGTCACTTTGGTTGTGGAGAAAAGGGTACACTGTTGGTGAGAATGCAGACAGGTGCAGCCACTGTGGAAAACAGTATGGAATTTCTTCAAAAAATTAAAAATGGAACTGCCTTTTAACTTGGCAATTCCAGTGCTTAGGTTATGTCCTAAGAATCCTGAAACACCAATTCAAAAGAACCTATGCACCCCTATGTTTAGCAGCACTATTTATAATAGCCAAGTCCTGGAAACAGCCTAAGGGCCTATCAGGAAATGAGTGGATCAGAAATCTGTGGTACATTTACACAATGGAATACTACACACATGAAGAAAAAAGGAACTCCTTCCTACCCTTCATCGCAGCATGGATGGAACTGGAGAGTATTATGCCAACTGAAATAAGCCAGGCTGGGAAAGACAAATATCATACGATCTCATCTATAAGTGTAACCTAATTAACAACAACAACAACAAAAACAACCAAGCAAAATATAACCAGAGACATGGAAATTAAGAACAAACAGACTACCAGAGGGGAGGTGTGAGGTGTATAACTGGGTAAAGAAGGGGAAGGATCAAGTCAAGGGACATGTATAAAGGACGCAAGGACAAAGACAATGTTCGGGTGGGAGGATGGAATGGGAGATGTGGGGCATGGGTAGGGTAGGGGAGAGTAACCTGGGGAAAAGGGGAACAACTATAATTGAACAATAACACAAAAATATTTTTAAAGAGATTAAATTAAAAAAACAGATAAACATACTCAAAAGAAATGCCTATAATTTCTATTACATGATGTATAATATAAAAGGTCCTAAAATCCATGAGGAAAATATGACTAGAACTGTCTAAATGTTCATCTTCACCTGCTTTTTATTGTGTAAAATATATACTAAATTGGCCGAACTCTCTTAAGCTTACTTTGTATCAAGCAGGATTTCTGCAAACTCTTTTGAAGAGAGGATACAATTCCTAAATTCAAACTTTTTGTTATGTAGTGAAAATAGTGAATTCAGACAAAATAAATCCTATGAGTAAAAATAAAAGACACCTTGAAGCAAATGAAAATGAGAACACCACAATCCAAAATCTGTGAGGCAAAGAGAAAGCAATCCTAAAACTGAAATTCATAGCATTACATGCTTATTTCAGGAAACAAGAAAAAGCTCAAATAAACAATCCAACTTTATAGTTAAAGGAACTTGAAGAATAATGTTGTGGACTGCTCTGCCTGGTTCTAGGAATTGTAACTTGACTCCCTGTGGCTAAGGGCAAGCGATGACCTTTGGAATGCCAGCTGTAGGAGACGAAGCTCGTCTCTGGTAGCAAACGCTGCCTCACTTTCCTCTCTCTGCCCCCAAAATTTGGTTGAAAGTCAATGATGAGTAAGACCCCTCACAGCGGGGGGCAACCTTAGCCAGACTGGATCACTTGGGTGGCCATCATGGAAGGACTTGGGGGGCTGCAACAAAAAGGGAGCAATGGACTCTCTCCCCCTGGCCTTGACAAAGCCCGAGTCCCCATGTTCTCTGGGAGAATGGCTTCCCAGTTCTAATCCCCTTAAGCCTGAATACCTGTTGGGGAGGGGTGCAGCTCCTTGCCTTCCTAGAGTGGTATCCAGGGTAAATCAGGCATAAGAAAGAATACGTAAAAATCCTGTGAAACCTGCTTTGTTTAGAATGCTCTCATCTAAATGATAAGGGTCCAAGCAAGAAGTTGATTCCTTAAAGTTTGATGGCTCCTTAGCTATCTGACCCTGACTGAGTATAAGCCCTCAGATTTCTTTGAAATGTTATGTACTGTTTGATCCTTGCTGCCCTGTATTCCTGTGTATTACAACCCAATAAAAGCCCCTGGAGGAGGGGGCTCAACACCTTTTTCCCCTGAGAAACTGGCCACTACTCAAGGCCTTTTTTTCTCTGGGAAAATGGCCACCTCTCCTCCCCAAGCAGATCACATCATGTCTCTGTCATGTTTACTCTCATCCATGGCACACAGGGGGACTTGTAAGGAAAGTTGCCCACACAGAAGAACAAGAAACCAATCCTAAAGTGAACAGAAGGAAGGAAATAATAATCAGGGCAGAAATAAATAAAAGCACATTCTTAAAAAAAATACACATGATCAATGAATCCAACAGCTAGTTCTTGAAAATATAAATAAGACTGTCAAATCTTTAAACTGATTCATAAGAAAAAAAGAGAGAGGGCCCAAATAAATAAAGTCAGAAGTGAAAAAGGAGAAATAACTTTGACACTAAAAAAATACAAAGGACTGTAAGAAAGTATTACTAACAACTATATGTCAATAGATCAGATAACCTGGACAAAATGTACAAATTCCTAGAAATATATTCTACTATCTTTCAAAACTAAATTATGGAAGAATCAGAGAATATGAATAGCCAGATTACACCTAGTGATACTGAAACAGTAATTAAAAAACTTCCTCCGAACAAAAGCCATGGACCAGATGGCCTCAAAGGTGAATTTTACCCAACTTTCCAAGAAAAAAATAACACCTCTATTTCTCAAACTATTCCAAAAAACTCAAGAGGAGGGAAGATTCCCAAACTCATTTTACTAGGCCAGCATTATTCTAATTCCAAAACCAGATATAAACACTACAAAAAAACCTACAAAATTATAGGCCAGTATCACTGATGGACATAGATGCTAAAATTGTCAACAAAATATTAGCAAACCAAACATAGCAATACATCAAAAAGATCACACAACGTGAACACATGAATTTTTCCCAGGGATGCAAGTTTGGTACAATATGTGCATATCAATAAATGTGATACAGTACATGGACAAAATGAAGGATAAAAACCACATGATCTTAGAATAGATGAAGAAAAACCATTTGAAAAAATCCAACATCCATTTATGATAAAAAATAACTGTCAGCAAAGTGGGAACAGAGGAACATATATCCATATAATAAAGGTCATATGTGACAAACCCACTGCCAGCATCACTCTCAATGGGCAAAAACTACAAATGTTCCTCTTAAGATCGGAAACAAAACAGGGATGTCTGCTTTTACCTCTCATCAACATAGAACTGGAAGTCCTAGCCATAGCAATCAGGCGAAAACAAGAAATAAAAGGCATCCAAATTAGAAAGGAAGAAGTAAAACTGTTTTTATTTGCAAATGATATGATACTTCACATAGAGAACCCCCAAAGATTCCACCAAGAAACTACTAAAACTGATAAATGAATCCAGTAAAGTAGCAGGATGCAAAATTAATATCCAGAAATCAGTTGCATTTTTATATGTCAAAATGAACTATCAAAGGGAAATTAAGGTAACAATCCCACTCACATTTACTTCAAAAAGAAAAAAAATAACCTAGGAATAAATCTAGCCAAGGTTGTAAAAGACCTGTAGTTGGAAAATTATAAGACACTGAAGAAAGAAATTGAAGAAAATACAAATAAGTGGAAGCACATACCACATTCATGGATAGAAAGAATTAACATAATTTAAATGTCCATACTACCCAAAGCAATCTACACATGTACAGGTTCAATACAATTTCTATCAATATACCAATGGCATATTTCACAGACCTAAAACTAATATTTCAAAAATTTATATGGAACCACAAAAGGCCCATATTGTTGTTGGAATAGCAACAACAATCTTGAGAAAGAAGAATTAAGTTGGGAAAATCACACTACCTAATATCAAACTAGATGGTAAGGCTATAGTAATCAAAACAGCATGGTGCTAGCATACAGACACACACAGATCAATGGAACAGAATAGAGAACCCAGAAATGAACCCACAGCTTTACAGTCAACTGATACTTGACAGAGGAAGCAAGCACATACAGGGGGCTAAATATAGTTTATTTAATAAATGGTGTTGGGAAAACTGGACAGATACATGCAGAAAAAAAAAACTAGACTGACTTCTTATGCCACAAACAAAAATAAACTCTCTGTGTTTTAACTCAATTACCTCTTAAGGTAAACCCCCATGAGAACAAATGAGACCACCTCAAAACTATTTAAATAGTTCCAGACCATAAAAACAAAATAAAAATTTCAAAGTCATTTTTAGGGAACAAAATAACAATGAGAATAAGATCTGATAATTTTTACAAAGAACTCAAACCAACAACACTTGTAAATATCAATGTAAAAATATGAAATAAAATTTTAGCATAGAGAATAAAGCATGACAAAAGAGTATGTATTTCAGGAATGCAAGAATGATTCAATATAAGTTTTTGAATTAATATAATTCGCTATATTCATGTTTTTAAAAAGTCTTTATTTATTTTTTAGACAGAAGGGAAGAGAGGGAGAGAAACATTGATGTGTGAGAGATACATCAATCGGTTGCCTCTTGTACACCCCCAAACAGGGCTCTGCGCCTGCAACCCAGGCATTTACCCTGACTGGGAATCAAACTGGCAACCTTTTGGTTTACAGGCTGGAGGTCAACTCACTGAGCCACATCAGCCAGAGCTATATTAATAACATAAATTTAATAAGAAAATTCATATTCATTTCCATAGATGCTGAAAAGGATATTAAAAAAATTCAACACTCCTAAAAAAACCCTCAATAACAAAAGCCAATAACTTATTTAACAGGGACACACCAGAGATGTTTTCACTAAATGTAGAAGCCACAGCTATGTAACAGACAAGAGAAAAAGAATTAGTCAAATGAATTGGAGAAGGAAAACTGTATATTAACAGATGATATGACAGTATATCTAGACAACCCAAAAGAAATAATCATAAGCTAATACAGTGAAAGAATTCAGTATAATAGGATGTAAAACATAGAAAAATCAAGTCTCCACAAAAACATAAACAATAACCTGTTTGAATATATAATGGAAGGGAAGATCACATTTATAACAGCAACAATATGATAAAATATCTAGGGATAAATACAACAAAAATATGCATAATCACTATACAGATAGCCTTAAAACACTACCACTCACAACTTAGATTAGAACAAAAAAAAGATATGCATACGTTTTTCATGGCTACAATGATTCAGCATTATAAAGATATCATTTTTTCCAGTTATTAAAAAATTTAATATATCATCAATAAAAATACAAACACAAAACTTTAGTTAAACCAGTTGATTCTAAAATACACATGGAACAAAACAAAAGCAAGAATAACTAGGAAAATCCCAAGAAAGAAGAATGGTGGTGGGGGTGGGGGAAAGATATAGAATAACACTGACTGAATGATATAGACAATAAAATGCAACAGAAAGCATTCACACAGAACTAACTATATGGGAAAACTTGGCATGTAATATTATTGTCATTTCAAATCATTGTAGAAAAGGTGGACTTTTCAGAAGTGATACTGTGATACAGATAATTATTTGGGTGGAAAAATTAGATCTATATTTTACAACAAATCCAAATATGTGAGAGATCTAAATATAAAAATTATATCACATAAACACTAGAAAAAAACATGAGTGAATTATGAATAGGAATTCTTATAGTCTGGGAATCAGGAAGGCTTTTATAAAACAATCAAAATCTGGAAGCAATAAAAGGAGAGACAAATAGATCTAATGTAAAAACAAAAAACTTCTACACAACAAACCAAATACCTGCATGGCAAAAGATATAAACAAAACCAATGAAAAAGAGCACATAACAGTAAATTATACAAAGAGGTCTAAAAATAATTTTAAAAAGGACAAAAAATCAATAGAAAAAAAGTATCAAAAACATAAACAATTCATAGAAAAAGAGGCATATAATTCTTAATTATATGAAAACAC
This sequence comes from Sturnira hondurensis, assembly GCF_014824575.4. NCBI lineage: Eukaryota > Metazoa > Chordata > Mammalia > Chiroptera > Phyllostomidae > Sturnira > Sturnira hondurensis. The sequence continues at coordinate 622,345 of NW_028096390.1, forward strand.
ACTCAACATCATTCATATGAGAAACATAAATTAAATCCACACACAGATATCAAATCCCATTTATCAGACTGTCAAAAATTCAACTTCTGGGCAAGCTGAATACTCTGTTGGTGACTTTGTAAAGAAATGGGTATCCTCAGTATTTTTGCTAATGAAAGTGAAAAATGATATAACCTCTATGGAGGTTGATTTAGCAATATCTAACAAAATCACATATATTTTTACATTTTTATCCTTGAGTTCCATATCTGGGACTCTACCAAGATAAAATGCTAAAAGTAAAAAAAAAGTACACACAAGGTTATTCATATTCACTATGATTCTATAATAGGAAAAGCTTGCAAATAAGATCAAAATGAGAAAGAAATCTATATACCCTGGTAAGACAAACAAGAAACAAACAAAAAAATGGAAAGAAGTCTTTTCTTAGTATACTTTTTTCAATAAAGTTTGACTGCTGAATCATGTAAATGTTTTATAGTCCTCCAAAAATAGAGAAAATTGGGGGGGGAAACAAACAAAACTGAAAATAAAATGAAACCAATTATAGTAGTTGGTAACATAACCATACATAAAATAACCATTTCAAGTAACTTTTAAAAACAGTATTATGACCCTTATTGGGATATATTCTGAAGACAAAAGAACTGGGAAGAAAATTCAATCAGTTTACTGTTGGAAGAAAAATTGGTATAGTAATCTTGAAACCATTATATGGGCACTATAGGAGAAAGCAAATGTGCTAATGTTATTCAGAATTAAGTCCTTCAGAGTAATATAAGTGATAATATAAAAAATAAAGATGTTTAAAAAATATGTAACATTACATTTGAACAGAAAATATGAATTATGAGTTTAACTATATATAATTTTTCTCCTCATTGAAAAATTCCACAAGGAAGGACAACCCAGAAGCATATCTAGTGCCTAGATCATGATTTCTAAGTGCCATTTCTCATTAAAAGTATTAAGGCTCAAATAAATAGTTTAATCCTACAACTTAGGCAGGGAAAGTAAAGACTCATCTTGTACTAGATAATAAGAAAGGGCTCAAAGGTGGAGTTGAACACAAAAGTCAGCTTTGAAGGGTTATCCACTGACTAAATATGGAATAATTTAACAGAAAATAAAAAGCACTGGAGACTAATAGAAAAAAAGTGAGTAAGTAACTAACAATCCAGAGGCTACAGATATATTACAAAAAAAACTTGCCACAATTAGAACTGACTATTATATCAATTCCTTGTGAACACTGATAATTAAGCAAAAAGATTTACATGTATATGTCTATTTCTATTCAGCCTTTCTACACAACATGTCATCATTCTTTGTTCATAGAGAACAGCTTATTTAGAATGACAACTAATAAATGCAAGGAATAGTATTTTAAAACTTATTTTTTTTAATTTAAAAAGTCATTTTGCAACCCCAAGTAAAATTATTTAGTAAATGAGAGTATACCTGTTAGTTGAAATATTGTTGGGAGATGGGATTTATCCATAAGCCAAAATATCATTCTACTTGTTAACTGCAAAAGAAAAACACTAAGTTTACAATAGAAGGATCTAGTAGTAGACACCATTTTAACCAAATGGCAACATTTTGCATCTCTAGTGGTGGAATAATCTGATAATAAGAACCTGCTAATGCGATGCAGTATGAATCATGCAGTTTCACCTAGTAGATATTTCAGCAAAAACATGTGAACTGATCAACATTTTAGACCCAACTTTCAGTTTACATGAGATAAAGGAGACTAAATAAGTAGTTAAATGGGACCGTGAGAAAACAATCAAATACATCCAAAACAGGGCACAAAGCTAATTTTGGATAAGAATAAAATCACAAAAGACATTTGATTATACTGTAAGTAGAAAAAGAAACTATATAGTCTAAAAAACAATACATTGAAATTGAGAGAGCGGAGGGTGCAAGGGGGTTTAAAGAAACTAAATTCAAGAACACAAGCTCTTTCTAGATGGGAAGGGATTATCACAGGCACTTGGGCATTTGTTAAAATACTGCATGGGATGCACAGGATCAAGCCTGCCATGGTAGAGATATCCTGTTCTATCAAACGGGAACCAGCAGAGCTTTTAATGCCTCCTCAGAATGGTGTGACAGAGTGGAATACTTAAGAAACCCAAATGGAGAAATTGTTTTCCCCATTCTCCTTCTTTTTACCTCTATAGATCTTCAAGTACAGGGGGCAGCAATGGAGGCTTGGAAAGGAACTAAAAAGCAGAGAAAATTTTCTGCACTCTTCTTTGGGCTTAGGTCAAAGAGTCCTACTAGAGGACAACATTCTTAATATCCATAGAACAGGACTCACTCTCAAAGTACTTGACGCCAGAGGTGAACTGAAACTATGTAAAGAGGTAATCCACCCTCTCAATCCAGTTCAACATCTAATGGGATCAAAATGTTCTGTACCTTATCCTAGCTGCCTATCAGAAAAAAAGCATTCCTTCTCTAGGAAAAAATAATATTGACACCAGTCTCTTCTAAATACAATGCCAGTATATATATTTTTAAAATTACCAGTCATAAATGAAGCAAATAAAGATGATCCATAATCAAAAATAACCCATTCAGAGGTTACAGACCTACGGACAAACTACATGTTGGAATAAGGAGACAAGGACTTTAAAACAACTGTTTTAATTTTTTAAGAGAAAAAGATTAACTGAACAGACAAAAATATGGAGAACTTCAATAGAAAAATGAAATCTCTAAATAAGAGCCAAATACTTGTTATAGAAAAATTAAGAAAAATAATATCCTGAAAACATCTCTCTTGGTAATTGAAAAAGTAAAATACCAAAAAGAAAAATTAGTGAGGAAATATAAAATATTTGAAAAATGCTATTAACCACCTTGAACCAATAATCACAGACATGCTCAAATCTATGAATGTGAGCTATTTCACAAAACATACATTTACCTAAAAACTCAATGTTAATGGAAAAGAAAAACATGAACCTGAAGAAATATAATCACCCAATGCAATACATGAGCCCTAACTGGATTTAATAAAAAAATAAATTATAAAGTACACTTTGGGGACAATAAGAAAAACATGAATTTATGAACAGAATATTTTAGGGAATTACTATTGTCTTAATATGATGATAATATTGTAAATATGCAGAGGCATGTCCTTATTCTTAGAGATGTTATTATGATGAAATGTTATCTGCTATTTACTTTCAAATGGCTCAGGAAATAGTGTATATGTTCCTCTGTGTAAAGTGTTAGAAAAGGCAATTTTTTTAATTGAACATACAATTATACCTTTATATTTTATTTTGTTTCTAGTTTTTAATACTTGGTATTACAAATAAAATTGTATTGCACTTTGGAAGAAATATTATGCAGAATTCTTCAAGCTAACGAATCAACAAAACCTTAACAAGATAATGTCACTAAGACTTATCTCACATGCCATTCCTACAAAGGTTTAAGCATGTATCACTGTAAACAAACTTTTATCAAACCCTTTTTAAAGCCCACTTTAGCTTTCACAGTGACATTGCTGTTTTACAACTATCAACAAAGAAAGGAATATATATAATCCAAGTCAGAATTATAGATAAGTCTTAATATTGCTTTGAAGACTTTCCCCCCAACCTTCTTTTAAGTTTAAAGTAGAAGTTATAAAACTCCTCTTGGGATTACTTCCCACAGTAAAATCTTTTTACCATAGTTTGCCACTGTTCTTTTTCAGCAGTTTTACCAAAATTCTTATTAATATTCAGCAGTTTGATCTAAAAATGACCTATTTTAGAACACATATGGATACAGTATCTATTGATAAAAATGTGTATCTAAAGGAAAAAAGAGCCAGGTGGGAGCAAGTTCATTATTCAAATGGATGGTACAACACAAGCAAATACTCTGAGAATACCACATATATGGATTGTACGGGGGAGAGTAATGGGGAGAAAATGGGGACAACTGTAACTGAACAACATTAAAGAAAAAAGAAAAAGAGAGAGAATACCACATATCAAAGTCTATTTAAAAAATAAAGTCTGAGAGCTTGCCTTATGTAATACTCATTTAGAAGCAAAGCTACTAGGAGCCAAGAATGATGGTCTTAAAATAGTGACAGTGTCAATTTCCTGACTGGATTACATTATTATTTTTGTGTTATAAGGGAAATATTTGGTTCAGAGGTACCATTTCTTTATTTCTTCATATTAAGTACCAGTACTTCATTTTCTTAGCTGAGGGAGAAAAGTATATTCTGTAGAAAAGTCAGATTTATAAGCATTTTCTCTGTAGAACCAAACCAAAACCCCCAAACACTTTAATTCCAAATAGCCCATCTCCTATTATTTTGGTTCCTTCCTATAGTTTCCCCAACTCCAGTTCTTTAACTCCAGAATCCAGTAAGGGTTCACCTACCACCTTTTCACTGCTCCTCACCCTTCTCACATTCAACTTCCTTCTTACTGGAAGGAACGAAGGATTATGACAATTATATATTGTCTTAATCATCACAATTGTCTTATGACAATTATATATTGTCATAATCATCACAATATATACACCATCATCTCTTTTTGTCTCTAAATCATTATACTCATTTGAGCATTAATCCTGCTACACTGTCCAATCCATTCACTCACTTCCTCACTCTAAGAAAAACTATTTCACTATAATTTTGTGCCTTGATTGGTGAAGTAGCCTCCAAACTAGTTTTTTTACTTATACCCTTGTACCCTTCCTATAGTCTACCTTAACACAATAATTAATTCTTAATAATTATTGACATCTTAAAATGCTAACAAAAACCTATTACTCCTCTTATTAAAACATCCAATGACTTCTCATCTCATGTAGAATAAAATGGCAATGTCTTCGTAATAGTCCATCAGTCCCTACAAAATCTAGCTGTTTTTTAAATTGTTGTTCAAATACAGTTGTCTACATTTTCCCCTCACTACCCTCCCCTTCCCCACCCTCCCCACCTCTCACTCTCAATCCTACCCCCCTTCAGCTTTGTCAGTGGGTCCTTTATATGTCTTCCTGACAACACTTTCCTCCTTTCCCTGGTTATCATCGTCCCCCAACCCTGGCCCCTCTGGTTACTATCAGCTTGTTCTCTGTTTCAATGTCTCTGGTTCTATTTTGTTTGCTTGTTTGCTTTGCTGATTAGGTTCCACTTATAGTTGAGATGATATGGTATCTGTCTTTTACTACCTGGCTTACTTCACTTAGCATAATGCCCTACAGTTAAATCCATGCTGTCACGAAGGGTTGGACCTCCTTTCTGCTTCATAGTATTCCATTTTGTAAATGTACCATAGTTTTTTTTTAATCCACTCATTTACTGGTGGGCACTTACGTTTCTTTCAGCACTTGGCTATTATAAACTGCACTGCTATGAACACTGGGGTGCATGGGTTCTTTTGAACTGGTGTTTCAGGGAAGACAAACAATCCAATTAAAAAATGGGCAAAGGACCTGAACAGACACTTCTCCAAGGAGGACATACAGAAGGCCCAGAGACATACAACAGCATGCTCACCATCACTAGCCATCAGAGAGATGCAAATTAAAACCACAATGAGATACCACTTTACACCAGTCAGAATGATCATCATATAACCAAAGCAACAAATAAGTGCTGGCAAGGTTGTTAAGAAAGGGAACTCTAGTACATTATTGGTGGGAATGCAGACTGGTGCAACCACTGTGGAAAACTGTATGGAATTTCCTCAAAAAACTAAAAACCTAGCTATTCAATATCTTGTTTTCTACCATCCTCCCCCTCTCAGTCTACTCTAGCCACAACAGCGGTCTCCTTGCTCTATCTGAAACATGCCAGCATGGTCCTGCCTCAAGGGCTTTAGACTTGTTGGGTCTTTTGCTCTGATTTCCTTTAGGTATCTTATACATATCATTTCAGTGAGGCCTTCTCTGTCCATCGTATTTAAAATTCTTTTATTTTTCCTTTGTTTTTTCTTGGCACTTATTATTTCTGACCTATTATATATTTACTTTACATATTGTTTCTTTCCTCTAACTGCCACTAGCATATAAGCTACATGAAAGCACAGATTTTGTCTGTCTGGTTAATTGTTGTACTCCCATTGTCTATGGTATGACAGGTACACAGTAGGCAACACTAAAAAATATTACTAAATAATATAAATATATATTTTTCTCTGAATCATTTGTTGAATGAATGAAACAGACACTATTACGTAATTTTTTAAATAAGATTAACATAAAAATTTTGAATAAAAATTTGATACAAAATATAAACCTAGCCCTGGCTGGGGTACCTCAGTGGATTAAGCACAGGCCTGAGAAGCAAAGGATCACTGGTTGATTTCTAGTCAGGGCACATGCACGGGTTGCGGGCCAGGTCCCCAGTATGGGGCAGGTAAGAGGCAACCACACATAGATGTTTCTCTCCCTCTCTGTCTTCCACCTGGGTCTAAAAATAAATAAGGAAAATCTTTTTTTAAAAATCATGTTAAAATATATACACTGATGTCATTGTAAATTTATTGTCCATGTTGAAGGATAATATTTGTTTTCTGGGAGTTTATTTTAAAATCCAGTTAACACATATCCATTCTTATAGTTTTATCACTTTGGGAAAATTATCATCAATATTTTATTTCCTGATCTTTTTAACATTAGAATCTATACTATGAGAAAATAAACATCTTCCAAAGTCAATATAAGTGCTGGAATACTCCGAATCATACACCAAAAATTCAGAATTTTGAAACTTATCAGAAGTTTCCAAATTGTAAATTATAGAAAAATACTCACTTCTACTTGAATCCAAATATGGATATTTATCTAGAGAAATTCCTATCTTCTACCTTATTAATGATGAGTCAGGTTAATTTTCATATTTTATTGGATTGATGTTAAACATGTTAAACGTATTTAAAGCTATTCTTTGAAATAGAGTTGAACCAGAAAATTTAAAATTATATCAAAGAAAAACCTTTTGATTTGAAAAGGAATAAAATAAACCTAGAGAAAGTAAACCAAGGGGTGAGAAGTTGTTTAAAAAACATCAATTGTTTTCAAACACTTCCATTTTGGTACAATAAATTATACACAGCGTTATTTAAATTTGAGAGTGTCAACAATACATTAGAAACCAAACATGTTAGTTCATAAAACACTCACCTACAACACCATTCAATACGACCTTCACCTTCACAACTTTTTGCCCAATGATTATCTGCCAAATTTTTCATTGCAACAGCATATTCACAAAGTGTTTCCTCATCCTCACAATGTTCTCTCCAGATCTTATCAAAATCTCCCACTAAAAACAAGGAAAAAATAAATTAAGTTAACTGTACTTTTGGATCTCTACATAATTATCAGTTCCCAACACTTTATAAAAAGGGGTTGATGGATGATAAGGCAACATAAACTAGCGAGTTAAATATTTTTATTTATATACATCTGGACTGGTTCTAAGTATAATGAACTTTAAAAAATTGTATTCCCAGTGCAAAAATGTTACTAAAGAAATTACCTTGGAAGCCTCTCCAAAGTTTTAAGTATTTATACAATGTTCTGAATAAAAATTTTAGACATTATTTGGCGAGTGTATTACTTCCAGCTACTACCTTTTAGGAAAAATTAAGTATGTCATCACACTTAATATAAAATATGAAATGTCCATCTGAGTTCTGATAAAGAGGTGTGAGAATGCTATGGCCAAATAAATGACCTTAACATAATTGTAAGGGTAAAAGAGTAAACAAAAATGGCCCTAGCTGGTATAGCCCAGTGGATTGAGCACAGGCCTGCAAACCAAAGGATCACACTTCGATTCTCTGTCAGGGCACATGCCTGGGTTGCAAGGCCAGTTCCCAGCAGGGGACACACGAGGGGCAACCATATACTGCTATTTCTCTCCTTCCTTCCCCTCTAAAGATAAATAAGTAAAATATTTTTAAAAAAGAGTAAACAAAAATGATCTAAGGCTTCATTCAATGTCCTTTGGCATAAGATACACATTCTCTTGCCTCATGTTCAAATGTAGGCAATTGTCTGGTGATGAAATAAACTTAAAAACACAAATAGAATAACCAAATTTGGACTTAACAATTACAGTCAAATTATTCCTCAAATGAGGCAATTAGACTTTAGTATTAAAGTTTTTAGAAAAAAATAAGTTGAACTATTGTAACATTTATCTATTCAAACTTTGAAAAAACTATTGGTTTTTTTTAAGCACACAGTCTGACTAGGCTGAAAACCAACAATGTGCTCTACCCTGTGAGGGTGTGCTCTGAGTCTCCCAGGCAGTATAAATCCCCACTGAATCCCACCACCAGATGCTATACAGACTCTTCTGCCGATCTCCGTTGCCCTGGGCTGGGGAATCCTGCATGTGGTTAAGACTCCATGCTCCTAGTGGGAGTGAGTTCCATTGCCAGAATGTATCTCCAGCTTCTCAGCTGCTACCACATCTGCATATGGGGGCTTTCTCCCACTACATCTGAACACTTCTTGCCAGTCTCTATGTAGCATTTTCTATACTCCTTGGTTATAATATTTCATATTAGCTAGCTTTCAGTTTGTTGTCAGGTTGATTGATCTGTAATTTAGCTGTAAATTGGTTTAAGGTGGAAAGGAAGTAGATGCAGCTTTCATCTACTTTACAGCCACCTTAGAAATCTTGTCAATTTCTTATGGAGTTTTAAGGCTTACTACCTGTTTCAATGAAGTTTTGAGAAAAAACCCAAATTTTGTCTGTAAGTTTGTTCAACACAAACTGATGGCAGTCAAGTTCAATTTCATGTTTTCAATAACATTGAAGAGTCTCCAGACATTCTCTAAGTATTCTGATACTGAAACTAATGTGTGATTAGTAAAGTGTAGTGCACTTAAATAATATATTACTGAGACAAAACAATGCTACTGTATATACTTTGCATTGTTTCAATATATTTTTTGAAAAAATAATCTATTTCAAAAACTAAAGATAATAAATTTCATGAGTAAGTACTGGCATTAAAGGAAGCAGAGAAGATGTAGTAAAAGGTGGTAGATATTATAATAGCAAAACAAATCTGATATGTTCCCTATATTCCATCTAAGTCACCCTGGATCCAGAATTTCAAACCATGTACTTATGTATGTATGTATTTATTTATTTAATAGCATTTTAATATGTCTTTACATGTTTCAGAGCCAGTCTTCACACATTGTTCTTCACGATTGCTTTAGCTGCATTTGGGAAAATATACTTCCATATAATTTTTATTTTATCTTTAAATTTTAATTGTTGTTCAAGCAGTTTTCTGCCTTTTACCCACATCCCAGCCCACCCCCCACAGCCCTCCCCACCTCCCTCCCATTTCCACCACCCCTTGTTTTTGTCCATGTGTCCTTTTTACTTGTTCCTGTGAATCCTTCCCCTTTTCCCCAGAAATTCTCTCCCCTCTCCCCTCTGGTCCCTGTTAGCCTGTTCTGTATTTCAGTGTCTTTGGTTATATTTTTTTTGCTTGTTTGCTTCGTTGTTTAGCTTCCTGTTAAATGTGAGATCGTATGGTATTTGTCTTTTACCACCTGGCTTATTTCGCTCAGCATAATACTTTCCAGTTCCATCCATGATGTTGCAAAGGGTAGGAGCTCCTTCTCTCTTTCTGCTGCATAGAATTCCATTGTGTATATGTACCATAATTTTTTGATCCATTCATTTTCTGACCGGCACCTAGGTTGCTTCCACCTCTTAGCTATTGTAAATTATGCTGCTATGAACATTGGGGTGCATAGGTTCTTTGGGATTGGTGTTTCAAGGTTCTTAGGATGTAATTCTAGCAGTGGAATTGCTGGGTCAAAAGGCAGATGCATTTTTAGTTTTCTTAGAAGATGCCATACTGTTTTCCATAGTGGTTGTACCAGTCTGCAATCCTGCCAATAGTGAACTAGGGTCCCGTTTTCTCCACAACCTCTCTAACACTTTTTTGTTGTTTTGTTTATGATGGCCAATCTGACTGGTGTGAAGTGGTATCTCATTGTGTTTTTAATTTGCATCTCTCTGATAGCTAGTGATATTGAGCATCTTTTAAGGTGTCTCTGGCCCCTCTGTATGTCCTCCTTGGAGAAGTGTCAGTTCAAGTCCTTTGCCCATTTTTTAATTGGGTTATCTTCTTAGAGTGGAATCTTGTGAGTTCTTTATATATTTTTCAGATTAAACCCTTGTCTGGGGTATCACTGGCAAATATGTTTTCTCATATGTTTTGATCACTTTTTATTTTAATACTGTTCTCTTTAGCTGTGCAGAAGCTTTTTATTTTGATTAGATCCCATTTGTTTATTCTTTCCTTTATGTCACTTGCTCTAGGGGACATATCAGTGAAAATACTGCTATGTGAAATATCTGAGATTTTCCTGCCTATGTTCTCCTCTAGGACTTTAATGGTGTCATGACTTATATTTAAATCTTTTATCGACCTTGAATTTATTTTTGTACATGCACTTATTTTTTTTAAAAATGTATCAAACCAGACTACCAGGTATACACTATGTTCAATGTCTAGTGGTTTTAAAGTTAAAAAAAAAAAAACAGCATTTAGTTATCAGAAAATTCCACTTTCCATACAGGGGACCATTCCACATGGCAGTGGGAAATGTAGCCCAGCCCCCAGTGGGAAAGACCAGCAGGGAGTAAGGTCGGCAAACAAGATTCATGCCCTCAGATAAGTTTTCCTGGAGGGGAATCAGGTCTGCATTTACCTAGGCTGCTCTGAGGCTTGCTTTTGCTAAAACTCCCTCACCCTGAATTGAGCAGAAAATGCTTACTGCATATCTTTAAACTAACTTCCAAAAATCTGCTAAACCTCCTAAGGATGGGTGTAACCAGATTCAACCACTTTGACCTTTGCATTTGCAAATATTCCTCTTGTCTGACGTAATTAGCAACACCATCTCCTTTGTTTTCTGTAAAAGGTAACCACCTAAAGCGAACCTGAGCATAGTAAATGAGGACCATCGTGGATGTAATGTGCCCAGAAAAGCAATAAAAGCCTGTCCAGGCATGGGTCGCAGCCCTCTCTCACTGAAGAGAGTGGCCATGCTGTCCCTTTCTCTCCACAGGACTTCTTTAGTCCGTGTGAATTTGTTAGTGGCAACCACAATACAAGGACTTCATAGGCCAGGGTCCACATCATTTCCAGAATACACTTATAAGTTCATTACCATATTTAAAAATAAAGTTATTAAACAAAAAGAGTAGAAAATTTGGGTATTTTTTTAATAATGGACAGTTACATGGGGTTTTTTTTGGATTTTTAAAAAAGATTTTATTTATTTATCTTTAGAGGGGAAGGGAAGGAGAGAGGGTGAGAAATATCAATGCATGGTTGCCTCTTGTGTGTCCCCTGCTGGGAACTAGCCTGCCACCCAGGCATGTGCCCTGACTTGGAATCAAACCACGATACTCTGGTTCGCATGCCCACGCTCAATCCACTGAGCTACACCAGCCAGGGCAAATTATATGTTTTTTATAGTATTCAAAATACAAGGTATTTGCCCTTTAAACAAAGTATTTTCAAAATAATTTATAGTGTGGTCTCTAAAAAGCCAAAAACTTAAGGTTAACTAGTGCTCAATATACATATTCAAACTGGATACAAATAAAAAAAAACCCCAAACATTAAAACTCAATTCTAAGGATTTTTATTATCGTTTAGTTATTAAGTCAATCAATTTTTTAAAAACAATCTTATTGAAAGGATAATAATTTTCATTATCAAAAGAAACTAAGAACCCTTCCTAAGATTTGTCTCAAAGACGTAGTCAAGAGAACAAGAAATATATTCAAGTTCAATCAATCAGAGCACTCAATAATTAATAATTAGCCTCATAATGATTCCAATATATAGGTATTTGTAATGAATCTAAATCAATGTGATAATTTATTTTCTTACCCATTGTAGGCATCCTATAAAAATATGAATGTATCTTACAGGAAAAAGAAAGAGAGAGGAAAGAGAGAAAACAAGGAAAATCTCCAATAAATACATACGTTTCACTTTGCTGTAAAAAAGAAAATTCCAAAATTATTTTTAGAAAGCAAATTTAAAAATATATGGGAGGGAGGGGAAGATGGCAGTGGAGTAGGACAAAGGATTTCGCTTCCCTTCATGTGCCGGAGAAAAACCAGGCTGCTCTGCAGGGGAGCACAGCAAACACCCAACAGGGACCCAGCATATGGGACGGCAGGACCCCAGAGAGTATAGCGGACACTGAATGACCAGAGGTTGAGGAAAGGAGACGGACCTCAGATCAGCAAGGTACGAGGGAACAGCACAGAGGCTGCGGGCCCTTTGCGGGGCAGCACCAGGGCCCTGGCAGGGCCGCCTTGATCTCTGAGAGCCGAGGGAGGGCAACAAAGACAACCCTATGAGAGAACTAGTCGCATCCTCTCGAACCAGCAGGGTGCAGATTGGAAAACACCAGGAGTGATCGGTCTGCCTGTAGTGGCAGAGAGGAGTGGGCACTGGGAAGCAAACTGGAGAGCTCTGATAACCCGTGGAGTCAGGCTGTGGTTGCCAGTTTGGGGAATTGAGGGGCCCCGGCATTCCCAGTAGCCTGAGCCGGCGCTCCCACAGTCTCGGGGAGAGGCGCGCTACTGACAGGGCCCCTGAGGGAGTGCCAATCACCAGATCCATCCCTACCCAGCAGGGCACAGACTGAGAAACACCCGGAGTCCGGTGTGGTTATCAGCTTGGAGGTCTGGGAGTCCCCTGCATGTCCGGTGGCACGCATTCCCAATAGCAGGGGACTCCAGTGGGCGCTCACACAGCCTCGGGGAGCTGCAGGCTGCTGGCAGGGCCCGTGGAAAGTGCCAGTCGCCAGCTCCATTCCTACCCAGCTGGGCTCAGACTGAGAAGCATGGGAAGTCAGGCTGTGGCTGCCTGCTTGGAAGAATTGTGAGTTGCCCAGTGTGTGCAGCCACAGCACTGGAAAAGGTCCAAGCCCAAGCCTGCAAGACCAGGAAAGCCTGGCTGGGAGTGTGTGCCCTCATGCCAGGCCAGGGCTGGGAAGCCTGGGGAAAAACCTGCTCTCAGCGGGGCACGGAAGAGCGGCGCCATTCTGGATCTTTGGAGGGCACTGGCGAGACCAGCTAAGTTCACCGAGAGGAGAGAAAGGCCACACTAATAGCCCCTCAGGCTGCTGCAGCTAGGGAGACCAGAAGAAAAGGTTTGACCAGCTGGAAACCAACAAGAGGAGTAGGCGGAAGCGGAGAACACCAAGATACCTGCAGGAGACTGCATCACTGAATCTCACAGGCATCCTACCACAGAAGTTCTCACCATAAACCCAGGAACCCAGAATAGATCAATTTAAGAAGCTGAGGACAACAAGAAGAGCAACACAAACAATGGGAAGACAAAGAAACAATCCCCAAATGAAAGAAAAGGAGGAAGTCTCAGAAAGAATGTTAGATGAAATAGAGGCAAGCCAACTATCAGATACTGAATTCAAAGCACTGGTTATCAGGAAATTCAAAGAGCTTACAACGAGCTACCAGAAACTACAGGGGAGCTACAATGAACTCTCTGCAAACTACACCAACATGAAAAGGGAAATAGAAACCATTAGTAAAGGCCAAGAGGAAATGAAGAATACAATTTCTGAACTGAAGAACACAGTAGAAGGTATGAAGAATAGATCGATATGGCGGAAGATCGCGTAAGTGAGATAGAAGACAGGATAGAAAGAATCTCCCAGACAGACCAAATAATGGAAAAGAGAATCAGAAAAAATGAGGAGAATTTAAGAGAAATGCAAGACAACATGAAATGTAATAATATCCGAATAATGGGAATACCAGAAGGAGAGGAAGAAGAACAAGGGATAGAAAACCTCCTTGAAAGAGTAATAACGGAAAATTTTCCTAAGTTGAGGAGAGAGAAAGTCACACGGATTCAGGAATCGCAGAGAGTCCCAATCAAGTGGAACCCAAAGAGGCCTACTGCAAGACACATCATCATTAAAATGGCAAAACTCCAAGACAAAGAGAAAATCCTAAAGGCAGCATGGGAGAAAAGGAAGTAACATACAAGGGGGTCCCAATAAGGTGGGCTACTGACTTCTCAATGGAAACATTCCAAGCAAGAAGAGAACGGCAAGAAATATTCCAAGTAATGAGAAACAGAGGACTACAACCAAGGCTACAGTACCCAGCAAGGCTCTCAATCAAGATAGAAGGCCAAATAAAGAGCTTCCAAGACGAAAGAAGTCTTAAAGAATATGCCTCCACCAAACCAGCTCTACAAGAATTACTAAAAGGGCTGTTTTAGGAAAGGAAGAAAAAGAGAGAGAGAGGGAGAGGAACACAGGTACACAAATGGCAATGAATAAGTACCTTTCAATAATAACCTTAAATGTAAATGGATTAAATGCACCAATTAAAAGACATAGAATAGCTGAATGGATAAGAAAGCATGACCCACACATATGCTGCCTACAGGAGACCCACCTCAGGACAAAAGACCATCACAGACTAAAAGTGAAAGGCTGGAAACAAATTTTCCAAGCAAATGGACAAGAAAAAAAAGCCGGGGTAGCAATTCTAATATCAGACAAAATAGACTTCAAAAAAAGGGCCATAAAGAGAGACCCAGAAGGTCACTTCATATTGCTCAAGGGAAGAATCCAGCACGAAGACATTAACATCATAAATATATATGCACCCAACATAGGAGCACCCAAATATATAAGAAAAATCCTAGAAGACTTCAAGAAAGATATTGACAGCAACACAATTATAGTAGGGGATTTTAACACCCCACTGTCAAAAATGGACAGATCTTCCAAACAAAATATCAACAAAGATATAGCAGCATTAAACGACACTCTAGAAGAAATGGACTTGACTGATATATATAGAGCGCTTCATCCCAAAGAAGCTAAATACACATTCTTTTCAAATGCACATGGAACATTTTCAAAGATAGACCACATGATAGGACACAAAATGAGCCTCAACAAATTCAAGAAAATTGAAATCATACCAAGCATTTTCTCTGACCACAAGGGACTGAAATTAGAAACCAACCCCAAAGGAAAAAACCCAAAACACCCAAAATCATGGAGACTGAATGGTATGCTATTAAACAACGAATGGGTCAAGATTGAAATTAGGGAAGAAATCAAAAAGTTTCTGGAAACAAATGAAAATGAACTCACAACAACCCAAAACTTATGGGACACGGCCAAGGCAGTCCTGAGAGGGAAGTTCATAGCAATACAGGCTTACCTAAAGAAAATAGAAACATTTCAAACAAACAACCTAACCCGACGCCTGCAAGAACTCGAAGAACAACAACAAAGACAGCCCAGAGCAAGTACAAGGAAGGAAATAACCAAGATCAGAGCAGAATTAAATGACATAGAGACCAAAAGCACAATTATAAGGATCAATGAATCCAAGAGTTGGTTTTTTGAAAAGATAAACAAAATAGACAAGCCTTTAAGTAGGCTCATTAAGAAAAGAAGAGAGAGGACACAAATAAACACAATCAGAAATGAAAGAGGAGAGATTACAACTGATACCACAGAAATAGAAGGGATTGTAAGGAATTACTATGAAGAACTGTATGCCAAGAAATTTGAAAACCTAGGTGAAATGGACAAATTTCTAGAAAAATATAATCTTCCAAAACTCAATGAAGAAGAAGTAGAAAGCCTGAACAGACCAATAACAGCAAATGAAATTGAAGCAGTAATCAAAAAACTCCCATCACACAAAAGCCCCGGACCAGATGGTTTCACAGGAGAATTCTACAAAGCGTTTAAGGAAGAGCTAACCCCTATTCTTCACAGACTATTCCAAAAAATCCAAAATGATGGGAAACTCCCAAACTCTTTTTATGAAGCGAGCATTATCCTAATTCCAAAACCAGATAGAGACACAACAAAGAAAGAAAACTTTAGGCCAATATCACTGATGAACATAGATGCTAAAATCCTCAACAAAATATTGGCAAATCGCATCCAACAATACATCAAAAAGATCATACACCATGACCAAGTGGGATTCATCCCAGGGATGCAAGGATGGTTCAATATCCGCAAATCAGTAAATGTAATACACCACATAAACAAAAGCAAGGACAAAAACCACATGGTCATATCAATAGACGCGGAAAAAGCTTTTGATAAGGTACAACACCCATTTATGATAAAGGTACTCAGCAAAGTGGGAATAGAGGGAGCATTCCTCAATATAATAAAGGCCATATATGAAAGACCTACAGCCAACATCATACTGAATGGGCAAAAACTGAAAGCTTTTCCACTAAGATCAGGAACAAGACAAGGTTGTCCACTTTCACCACTTCTATTTAATATAGTATTGGAAGTTCTAGCCACAGCAATCAGACAAGAAAAGGAAATAAAAGGCATCCAAATCGGAAAGGAGGAAACAAAACTGTCACTGTTTGCAGATGACATGATAGTGTACATGGAAAATCCTATAGACTCTACCAAAAAACTGCTGGAACTAATAAATGAATTTGGCAAAACAGCGGGATACAAAGTCAATATCCAGAAATCAAAGGCATTTCTGTATACTAACAATGAATCAGCAGAAGCAGAAATCAAGAAAAAAATCCCATTCGATATAGCAAAAAGAAAAATAAAATATCTGGGAATAAATCTAACCAAGGAGGTTAAAGACCTGTATGCAGAAAATTACACAACACTGAAGACAGAAATCAAGGAAGACACAAACAAATGGAGACGTATACCGTGTTCATGGATTGGAAGAATTAACATCATCAAAATGTCCATACTACCCAAAGCAATTTACAGATTCAATGCAATACCTATTAAAGTACCAATGGCATATTTCACAGACATAGAACAAACACTTCAAAAATTTATATGGAACCATAAAAGACCCCGAATAGCAGCTGCAATGTTAAGAAAGAAGAACAAAGTAGGAGGGATCACAATACCTGATATCAAACTGTATTACAAGGCCACTGTAATCAAAACAGCCTGGTACTGGCATAAAAACAGGCACATAGACCAATGGAACAGAATAGAGAACCCAGAAATAAACCCAAATCTCTACAGTCAATTAATATTCGACAAAGGGGGCAGTATCATAAAATGGGGTAAAGATAGCCTCTTCAACAAATGGTGTTGGGAGAACTGGACAGCTACATGCAAAAAAATGAAACTCGAGCACCAACTTACATCATACACCAAAATAAATTCAAGGTGGATAAAAGACTTAAATATAAGCCATGACACCATTAAAGTCCTAGAGGAGAACATTGGCAGGAAAATCTCAGATATTTCACGCAGCAACATTTTTACTGATATGTCCCCTAGAGCAAGGACTATAAAGGAAAGAATAAACAAATGGGATCTCATCAAAATAAAAAGCTTCTGCGCAGCTAAAGAAAACAGCATTAAAATAAAAAGACAACCAACTGTATGGGAAAACATATTTGCCAATGATACCTCAGACAAAGGTTTAATCTCCAAAATATACAAAGAACTCACACGACTTCACTCTAAGAAGACAACTAACCCAATTAAAAAATGGGGAAAGGACTTGAACAGACACTTCTGCAAGGAGGACATACAGAGGATCCAGAGACACATGAAAAGATGCTCAATATCACTAGCTATCAGAGAGATGCAAATTAAAACTACAATGAGATACCACTTTACACCGGTGAGAATGGCTATCATAAACAAAGCAATAAACAACAAATGTTGGAGAGGGTGTGGGGAAAAGGGGACTCTGGTCCACTGTTGGTGGGATTGCAGACTGGTACAACCATTATGGAAAACAGTATGGAATTTTCTCAGAAAACTAAAATTGGACTTGCCTTTTGACCCAGCAATTCCACTGCTGGGATTGTATCCTAAGAACCCTAAAACACCAATCCCAAAGAACCTATGCACCCCAATGTTCATAGCAGCACAATTTACAATAGCCAAGAGTTGGAAGCAACCTAGGTGCCCGTCAGTAAATGAATGGATCAAAAAACTATGGTACATATACACAATGGAATTTTATGCTGCAGAAAGAAAGAAGGAGCTCCTACCTTTTGCAACAACATGGATGGAACTGGAAAGCATTATGCTGAGTGAAATAAGCCAGGTGTTGAAGGACAAATACCATATGATCTCACCTCTAACAGGAAGCTAAACAACAAAACAAACAAGCAAGCAAAATATAACCAAAGACACTGAAATAGAGAACAGGCTGACAGTGACCAGAGGGGAGAGGGGAGGGAATTTCAGGGGAAATAGGGGAGGGATTTAGAGGAACCTATATAAAGGATACATGGACAACAACTGAGAAGGCTGGAAATGGGAGGGAGGGGGGAGGATGGGGGATGGGATGGGATGGGAGTAATAGACAGAAAACTGTACTTGAAAAATAATTAAATTTAAAGAATTGAAAAAAAAATTAAAAGCTTCTGCATGGCTAAGGAAAACAGTATCAAGATAAAAAGAGATCCAAACACATGGGAAAACATATTTGCCAATGATACCTCAGACAAAGGTTTAATCTCCAAAATATATAAAGAACTCACACAACTCCACTCTAAGAAGACAAGCAACCCAATTAAAAAATGGGCAAAGGACTTGAATAAGACAGTTCTCCAAGGAGAACATACAGAGGATCCAGAGACACATGAAAAGATGCTCAGTATCGCTAGCTATCAGAGAGGTGCAAAGTAAAACCACAATGAGATACCACTTTACACTAGTCAGAATGGCTATCATAAACAGAAACATACAACAAGTGCTGGAGAGTTTGTGGGGAAAAGGGGACTCTAGTTCACTGGTGGTGGGATTGCAGACTGGTACAACCACTATGGAAAACAGTATGGAATTTTCTCAGAAAACTAAAAATGAACGTGCCTTTTGTCCCAGCAATTCCACTGCTGGTATTATGTCCTTAGCACACTAAAACACCAATCCCAAAGAACCTATGCACCCCAATGCTCATAGCAGCATGATTTACGATAGCCAAGAGTTGGAAGCATCCTAGATGCCCATAGGTAAATGAGTGGATCAAAAAACTATGGTACATTTACACAATGGAATTCTATGCAGCAGAAAGAAAGAAGGAGCTCCTACCCTTTGCAGCATCATAGATGGAACTGGAAAGCATTATGCTGAGCGAAATAAGCCAGCCGTTGAAAGACAAATACCGCATGATCTCACTGTTAACAGGAATCTAAACAAGAAGAGAAACAAGGAAACAAGCAAAATACGACCAATGACACCCAAATCCGGAACAGGCTGGCAGGGTCCATAGGGGAGATCGGAGAGAATCATAGGGGAAAAGGGAATGGACTCACATGAACAAGTATTAACGACACATGGACAATAACTATGGTGAGGGTGGCGGAAATGGGAGGGAGGTGGGTAGCACTGGGGGAGCAGGGCTGTGAATATAAGACAGAAAACTGTATATGAACAAGAACTAAATAAAAATTTAAAAAGAAAACAATAATATGATTAATATATAATCTGAATAAAAAGAATAAAAAGTAAAATACCCAGCTAGGGTGTTACTTGGAATATGAGTGAAGTGAAAGAAGAGAAACTAAAATGCAACATGAAAGAGTAATAAAGAACAAACAGTAAAAACAAACTAAAAACCTGAGTGAGTGAAGAAGAGAGAGAAAATTAAGTTCTAATAGAGAAAGGTGAAATTTTTCTCAGGTTTTGGTGTTCACCTTCTGATTTCTTTCTGGATCTGTCTGTTTTCTCTCAGCTCCAGGTCTTACTGTCTTAACTCTTAAAAAAAAGAAAAATTGTTAAGCCTGCCCAGTAGGTTTTGCAGAACTTCCTGGTTCCTGCCGGCAGTGGGGGATTCAGCTCCGTTTTTCCTTTCCTGTCGTTTGGCAAATATGGGGCCTCACTTTGGGCTACAATAATCACAGGTGTCCAGTTTTCAGCCCATGTCCCCAGAGTTCACACTTCCATTCAGCGCAGTTGTGGCAAGCTGGCGCCAAAGAGCCTCTTAGCTTTGCACTCTTCTGATCAATCTGTGAGGTGCACTTAGTAGTAGCAAATAACCCCCACAATCTAACCTTTTTGTTGGCGGGCCTAACCCTAACCCTCCCTATTCACCTGATCTTGGCCCAAGCACATTTTTTTTTGTTTCCCCAAATGAATAAAGTCCTCAAACAGAAAGGTTTTGCCAGTGTGGCAGAGTTGAAACAAAAAATGGCAATAGCACTAAAGGGCATCAGAATTGGTGAGTTCAAAAACTATTTTGAGCAGTGGAAAAAAGTCACAATAGGTTTATTGCATCAAATAGAGAGTACTTTGATGGTGAATGAAGTTTAAACATGTAAAGATAAATACACAATTTTTATAAATAAATTCTGGGTTCTGGGTGTCCACCCCCATATTATTTATTTCAGATATTGCATTCTGAACACATGACTGTTTTTCTATGGTTTCTATGTCCTTTTTGATACTGTTGAGCACCCTTATAATCATTCCTCTAAATTTTATACTGATAAGCTGTTTGCTTCCATTTCATATAATTCTTCTGGAGAATTCTCTTGTTCTTACTTCTGAGGCCTGTTTCCTTTTCTTCCCGTTTTGGCTGCCCATTGTGTTTGTTTTTTATGTATTAGGCAGGAATGCCAAGACTCTGTTGCAGCCCTATGTCAAATGCTGACTGACCCTTGGCAGCCTTTTTGGAACTATTAGCAACCTACACGTTGTGTGGCTCCCTCTGCTGGGCCTGGATGTGTGTAACTAGATTCAACCTGCGCACCAAGGCTGACTTTTATGAGCACCAGGGCTTGGGGAGGGTCACTTGTAGTCTCAAATCTCTCAAAGATCTTCCTTACCCTGCTGGCTTTCTGTTAGGTTAAGCAGTGAAAGTGCCTCTACCAGTACTACTCAGTAGAGCTTAAGCTCCACAGGGATTCCTGCAGGTGGGACTATTGCTTACCCTCAGGCTGATGCCACTTGGAAGAGAGAGTTCTGCCTGAGGAAGTTGGTTCCAGCATCATGGGGAATGACTCAGCACAGGGATCCTGGTGGCTGACCCTTCAGCATTCTCCCCAGAGCCACCTACCCCAGACTCTTCTCATATTGCTCTAGTCTGTTCTGCCCTTCCTCAGCTACAGCCCAAGGTAAGTGAGTACAAACAACATTTTGTGTGCTCTCTGTCTCTAGCCATCTCTCTCTAGCAGACAGAAACCCCACTACTTTTTGCAGACAGATGTTATTTGGGTTCTTTTCTAGTTCTGGTGCTCTTAGCTGTGGTGTGAAGCTTCGGGTTTAGATCCCACAATTCTCAGGTGGACCACCTCCCCCCAGCCACTGAAATATCCCTCTGGAACTTTATCGGTTGCTTGTGGGAGCCCTGGCAGCCATCTCATGCCTTCCCGATTCCTGCCAATCTTAATGTAGTGGATGTGGTTTCTTCTGTAAAGTCCTTGATTATAAGGCTTTTCTCCAGGTATTGTTCAGTTGATTATTCATGATGATTTTTCTATAATTTAGTTGTAATTCCACTTTGGTCCTGGGAGGTGGTTAGTATAGCTTCCACCTGCTCTGCTGCCATCTTGGATCTCTTTCTTAGAAAAATTGTTTCATCTAAGTTTTCAATTTTATTTGGATAAAGTTATGCAAGCTAAAGAACCCGTTTATATATTTATTTGTTAGTCCTATTTTTATAAATCATTAATACCTTCTTCCTCTTTTTTTATTTTGTTTATATTTTTTATCCTAATCCTTTGACTTGGATATTTACTTCATTTATTTTTATTACTTTATTTGTATTGGTATAATATTAAATGACTTGAATTTTCCTCGGGTCTCTATTTCAGTTGCATTCCTTAGATTCTGACTATTCTTGTTTTCCTTATTGTTCTTTTTGTTTTTTGTTATCCTGTGATTTTTATCAATATTTTTATTTGACCCAGAGTTATTTAATTTAAAACATTTGCGGGTGAAATAGCTTTTTGGATCTACTTTGTTGTTAGTTTTAGTTGTATTGCATTGTGATTGGATGATTTTCTTTGCATTATTTTTTCATGACTCATACTGTGACTATTCCATGTACACTTGATAAGAAGCTGTACTGTCTGTGTGAGAGCAATATTTTTTAAATAATGATAATATAAACCTTATTATGCTCTTTAGGGCTTATTTTTCATTCATTTGATCAAAAGTGGTGTTTTTAAAAGTTACCTGTTGTTAACTATGTCTGTTTCTACATGCATCTTTCTGGTTTTTCTGCTTTGTAAAGAGATGGTTGCTCTGATAAATAGCACATAAATATTTATAACTATTTCATCTTCATTTGGAATTGTTGCCTTTAGGATTATAAAAATCTTTTTTTTAATTTTATTTAATGCTTTTTATTCACTACCATCCTCTTCACCAATATTTCTGCATCATCTCATGGTTGAATTTATCTTCCAGTAGATTCTTTATAAACAACTTGCATGTATAATGGTTCATGAATTTTTACATAACAAAAGCTGCTTTTCTATGGTTTTACAAGATGCACAACTTGGATAGGTACAAAATCCTTGACTCACACTGGTTTTCTAGTTCCTAGGAAAAAGAAATCACTCAGTTTGGCTTTATATGGTTGTTTCTTTTTGATTAGATTGAAGTTAAGCATATTAGCAAAATATTATATAAGTGATAGTACCCTTCTCAGTGTATTATATTATATCAGAAGGCACATGATATCTATTCTGAGTTGGATTTTTTTCCCATTTCAGGTAGAGTTTATTTTATAGAGCAGTTTTGAGTAACAGCAAAACTGGAGAAAAAGTACAGGTAGTTCCCACATATACCCACTGCCGTGTGTGCACAGTATCCCCTACTGTCAGTATCCACTCAGAGTGTTGCATTTGTTATAATCAATGAACGTATATTGACATATCATCATCATCCAAAATCCATAGTTTATGTTAGTGTTCACTTTTGGTTTTATATAATCTATGGATTTTTTTCTGTGAATGTGTCCAAGCATCCAACATTATATTAGGTTGGCCAGAAGTTCATTTCTTTTTTCTGTAAGATGGCTCTAGTAGCACTTAGTTATCTTTAGCTTATTGGAAACAAATTTGTTAGATTGTATTGTCTGCATAAGATGTGATGTATAAATGGGTGTGTTGTCATAATGAAGCTGCCAATCACTATTTGCCCATAGCTGCAGCCTTCTGAATCATCGAAATAGTTTCTGTGGAGGAATGTTTAAGCTTAAGGTAAAATTTGATACAGATTCATTGCTCTGCTCACTCAGTCATTTTGAAGCCACACAGTACACATGCTCACTCAACAGCATCTTCTGCCCTACTCACTAGTACAGTGGGGTCATCACTGTTCATGCATGCACATTCTATTCCACTTTCCTTGGCTTCCAGGTTACATCAGTGATGTGCAAACTGTTCTCACAATCATTAACAATGATTGGAATTTTTCTGCACAGATTTTGTATATACAAGGTATGATGCCCTACTGTATTCACTGTAAAATTATATTAGATACAAAAAATTGTTTAAGGTTATGCCATTCATCAGTTTCTGATTCTGGATAGCAACCTGATATGGGCTATACTGTAATGAGCTTAAAGCAATACATCGTGATAAATCTTCATTTTTATAGTATAGGAATTGGGACCAGCAGGAATTATCTCTTGAGGCACAGAAATAATTTTCAAGTATTATAAAAACCACTACTGTGTTCAAACCATTGTGCTTTCTGAATATATACCTTTATGAAGTGATACTGTTTTTATTTAAGTGATTTTTAGACTCTTCTCTCGGAGGAAATAAGAAGACAGGTTATTTTAAATGTGTTGAAAACCTTATCTTTATAAACCAGAAGAATCTAGAAAATAACTCTTGGGATATTTGTTTAATATCAGCAAAGCTGGCTCTGAATTAACTGTGACTACTACCAGTATTTCTTTTGTATGCTTAGTGTAACTGAATAGCAGAATTATTTAAGCTTTTTGGAGGAACTTATGTTTCAGTTAAAAAGAAAGTTAAAATTTATATATATATATATATCTGAAAAACATACTTTTTATTTAATCAGTACAATCTATGTTCCTGTTTTGTATATCTTTAAAATGTGAAAGTGCTACAAGGTTCTTAACTTACATTTGTGTGACATTTTAAAATTAGAAATCTATAGTTTTAAAGTTCCCCATTCTGACTGACAAAGACCAATGCTTTTGCATTTTATTTTATATTCATACTTAATGTTTTAATATATAACTTTATTTTGACTTGTAGTGTATGCAGAGAATATTTCCAAAATGGTGGGAAGAGAAAAGCACTTGAAAAAGATAAAAAAAGGACAGTACTTGCCACTAACACCACTCCAGCCTTAAATACACATGAATCTTCTAAACTTGAAGGTCGTTCAACCAACCTCAGCTTTACAAATTCTGAAATTATAACTGAGTAAGTATACTTTTTCTATGTCAGTTACTAACATTATCCTGGCTAGCTGTGTTATTATTATAAAATAGTGTGATGGTTTAAGAAATTGTGTGCAGTGTGCTTGCTCCTCTGTAATCTGTTAGCCTGACAAATGCAGATGTGTAATATTATTAGGTAGAATACCAGCATAAAATTTTAAAGGATATCTGGAAAACTAGAGGTTCTATAATATAGAGTGTCCTCACCAAAAATGAGAAAAAATAGTTTATTAAATGTTTTAATAATTATTCTTAAGGTAACACAAAGAATCAAAATAGGAAAATGTAATTAAATTACATTTAATTTAAAGTTGCTGTTTCTTCATTTAAGAAATCACAAATAAGGAATGATGAAAGATTATTAATAGAACCAATTGCCATGATTTTACTATTTATAGGAAAATCTACCTGGTAGTAGTCAAAGTATGCATGTAGGTACAAATTTTATTTAATGAGTATATGATCATTTTTCTAGTTTTATTGAGATATAATTAATGTGTAATGTTATGTAAGTTTAGGGCGTACAACATAGTGATTCAGTATGTGTATATGTTGTGAAATGATTACCACAATAAGTTAACATCCATCACCTCAAATAGTTAATATTCCTCACTTTACATAATTATAAATTTTCCCCTATGATAAGAACTTTTAAGGTCTACTGTCTTAGCAGCTTTTAAATATGTAAGACGGTGTTATTAACTATAGTCATCATGTTTTACATTATATCCCCAGAACTTACTTAACTTGTAACTGAAAGTTTGCACCTTCTGCTACCCTCTGCTGCAACCCCCATCCCTGTCTCTGGCATCCACAAGTCTGATCACTATTTTTTTGAGTTTGATATTTTTAGATTCCACAAGAAAGTGAGATCACTCAATATTTGTCTTTCTCTGTTTGACTTACTTCACTTAGCGTAGTGCTTTCAAGGTTCATTCATGTTGTGAATGCAAGATTTCCTTCTTTTTAATGGCTAAATAATACTCTGTTTTGTACATATACATATAAGTATATGAGTATTATAATCTAGTTAGTAGTGTTAAAATTACATATACACCCTAATACCAGAATACATTTGTGGTTTTAAGTTATACTTGATCTTTTAAAAGTGCTAAACTTGAGTAATTCTAAAAATATTCTTTGAATGTTAACCATGAAAATAAAGTAACCTCTTAAAGCACTTTCAAGTCTATAGATACTAACAAAATAACCTTTGATTTTATTTTTAATTTTATACTATATTGAAAATATTATCTAGTTATAAGAAACTTCACTGAAAAAAATAACATACCTTTGATTAGTTCAGTAGGAAAAGGTAGCATATCTTTACCTCTATTCACTTAAAGGTTACTACAAGGCTTACAAAGCATAATGACTAACTAAACATCCTATAACTTGGGTGTTATGAATATTTTTAAAATATTGACTAGTGTAAGAAATTATATTGCTATCAAAAATGGGTACATATGGAAAATGTCAACCATAGAATTTCTTTTTTTTAAATATATTTTATTGATTATACCATTACAGTTGTTCTATTTCCCCCCTTCATTCCCCTCCACCCGCACACTCCCTCCTCCCCCACCATTCTTCCCCCCTTAGTTTATAACCACGTGTCTCAAGTTCTTTAGATTCTATATTTCCCCCAGTATTTTCGCCCTCCCCCTATCTATTTTCTACCTACCATCTATGCTATTTTCTGTGCCTTCTCCCCACTTCTCCCCCTCCCACCCCCCTGTTTCTAACCCTCCATGTGTTCTTCATTTCTATGGTTCCACTCCTGATCTAGCTGTCCTCTTGGTTTGCTTTTGTTTTAGGTATGGTTGTTAATAACTGTGTGTTTGCTGTCCTTTCACTGTTCATATTTTTCATCTTCTTTTTCTTATATAAGTCCCTTTAGCATTTCATATAATAAGGGCTTGGTGATGATGAACTCCTTGAACTTGACCTTATCTGAGAAGCACTTTATCTGTCCTTCCATTCTAAATGAAAGTTTTGCTGGATAAAGCAATCTTGGCTGTAGGTCTTTGGATTTCATGACTTGGAATACTTCTTTCCAGCCCCTTCTTGCCTGTAAGGTCTCTTTTGAGAAATCCGCTGACAGTCTGATGGGTACTCCTTTGTAGGTGACTGTCCCCTTATCCCTTGCTGCTTCTAGGATTCTCTCCTTCATTTTAGTCTTGGCTAATGTAATTATGATGTGCCTTGGTGTGTTCCTTCTTGGGTCCAACTTCTTTGGCACTCTCTGAGCTTCCTGGATTTCCTGGAAGTCTATTTCCTTTGCCAGACTGGGGAAGTTCTCCTTTATTATTTGTTCAAATATGTTTTCCACTCGTGGCTGTTTCTTTCCCCCTTCTGGTACCCCTATAATTCGGATGTTGGAACGTTTAAAGATGTCCTGGAGGTTCCTAAGCCTCTCCTCATTTTTTTGAATTCTCATTTCTTCATTCCTTTCTGGTGGGATGTTTTGTTCTTCCTTCTGGTCCATTCCATTGATTTGAGTCCCAGTTTCCTTTCCATCACTATTGGTTTCCTGTGCATCTCCCTTCATTTCAATTAGTTTAGCCTTCATATGTTCCTCTAATTTGTGACTATGTTCCTCTAATTTGTGACTATAATCTACCAGTTCTGTGAGCATCCTGATAAATAGTGTCTTGAATTGTGCTTCTGAGAGGCTGGCAATTTCTCGGTCACTTAGAGTTATTGGCTCTGGGACTTTGAGTTCTTCTTGCACCATCTTTTGGGCTGTCCGTGCCTGTTCCATAGCAGGATCAGAGCCCTAAAGTGTTCACTAGAACAGGGCAACTAAGTCACTGGGTTGTGACGTTGTATGTGGGGGCGGGGTCAAAGAGGAGCAATGGCTTCCCAACTGCTGCCTGCCACCGCGGCCCTGGCGCCGCAGCCACCACCGTCACCAGGCCCACGTGTTTCGTTCCACTGCACTCGAGTGTGCCACTGCCGTCAGCCCTCCACCACTGGGTTCGCCCCCTGGGGCCTGTGTGGTCCGTCTCACTGTGCGCAAATGTGTGACCGTGGTCAGTCTACCCCACACCCCGACTGGTTCCGGGCTGCCTGCGCGCCTAAGTCAGGGGATCTGTCCTGCCCGACCCAGCTCCGCTGCTGGCTCCACCTCTCTTACCGTCCCTGTTGAACGGTTCGTAGTTGTCGGACTTCCGTATAATTCCATTCTCTGGTCTTTGGGTGTGTCCTAGTTCTCCAAACCTTTGTTGTGTTCAAACTTGGTTGTGGGAGAAGGCACAGTGTGTTTCCACCTATGCCTCCATCTTGGCGGAAGTCTCCCTAGAGACTTCTGTATGGTTCCTATTTTAGTCTCTTCATTATTAACATTACCTTCTTTATTTAGTCATTATATTTTCCTTTAATTTTTTTAAACAGTCTCTTTAATTCTTCAAATATTTTTATAATAGCTGACTTGAAGTCTTCTGATGCCAACATTTGGTCACTCTGAATCTGTTTCTATTCACTGCTATTTTTTCTTCAGTTCAGACCATACTTTACTGGGGTTTTTTTGCATGTCTCATAATATTTTGTTGAAACTGTTTAATATATTTTTGTTGGTGGTGGAGTTTTTTAGTAATTTGCCTGGACTTAATCTGTGGGATCGATCTCCTTTGTAGTTTATACGTTACCATGGTTTTTTTTTTTTACTTTTTGGTTAGTTTTTCTAGGGTTTGCATCTGTGTTTAACATGGCTTAGAGGTCAGTGATAAGACAGTGGTTGTGCTCAAACACCACAGTGGTTGTACTGTGTTTGGCTTCTACCCTCTGCCATCAGATGTGTGTTGACTTGGGAGTGTATATAAAATCCAAGCAGTTTTCAAGTTGGCCTCACATTTTACTTTCCACTAGGCCCTTTTGTGTTTCCCACATGTTTGTTTAGCCTCCCAGTCAGCAAAGGCTATGCAGGGAGCTTATGTAGCCCTTCTATGGTCTCTCTCATTTCCAGAATCTTTCTGTTAAATTTCTAACTAGTCCTTCAGTCTACAGTTCAACTCTACCAAACTGCAACCTAACGCTAGCACAGCTGCTGTCCTTTTCTGTGTGTTTTCTGACAAGTTTGCTATTTTTACTGACAGTGCTCTATTTGAGTTTTTCACACTTTGCTCCCAATCACCTTTGCCTCTTCCAATAGTCAAGCTTCTGTTTTTTTATAGCCAGGCTTGTCCTTTATGAACTTCCATAACAACTGAGCTGGGGTTGGAGCTGGTGGACAAGACAGAGGACACCACAGATTCCCAAGCTCAGTTCAGCTGGTTTTCATAAAAATACACTTACTTAATTACCCCAAGATGGTTGTATTTGAGGACTGTGTTCAGTTTTATAGTGGTTTCTTGAGAAGTTGGATTTGCTATCCTCTACCCTACCATAGGCAAGAAATTCCTGTCTCTAGTTTTGTTTTAAAGGAGAAAAATTAGTGTGGTTTTAAGCAGTTAAAGAAAAGTATCCAAATATAGTTGTTATAGGTCACATTTTACTTGGGATTAAACATTGAAATAACTTAGCCTAGGATGATTAGGGTTAGATTTTCTTCATTTCTGAAAACTCTGGACTTTTTAATGTAGCTTGTGGCCCTAACATGTGTGTGTAGACTTACTCCTCCTACCCCACCTACCATTCTTATAGCTTGTAGTATAGTCATATGAAACTAATTGAGTTCCCCCAGTGGTTCATGCTAGTTCTCACATTTTGACATTTGCAAGTACTATATATCCTTTTCTTAATAAACTGTTGCTATATTATATTAGGCTATATGTGAACCATCTTTTCTTTATAGAACTTAACTTGAACTTCTCAATAGAATTGATACCAGTATTAAGCCTTGTTATGCCTCTATTGTAGTTCTTACATTGTATTAAAATTACTCTTGTTTATTTTTCTGACTACAAATGAAATAAGATGATAGTATAAAGAATATGCTTGTAGAGAAGATTATAGATATAAAAATTATTATTCAATTATTACATTTAGGAAGATTTCCAGTATTTTTAGTAGGCATTTTTTTCAACGGTAGAGATTATGTAGTATAAAGAACTTTGTAAACTCCTCTCATGAAATATAATGTTTCTTTTAAAGCATATTTTATAATAAAAATCTACTATATGTATCAAAATATAGTGAACCTGAATACAAAATAATATTCAATTTTTCCAAAGAGAATCTGCCCTCCTTTCCTACCACTATCTCTGTTTTAGGGAGGTAGATGTACTAGTCAGAATTAAGCTGTTTGCTCTATTTACTTATAGATATTATTATATGAAAGATATGTAGTCCTTACTATCTAATTCTATTTGACCTTGGGTAGCAAGTTTAAATAGCAAGGGTTACCTTTTTCTCAGCCTTACTTCAAAATATCTATTTAAGTCATTTTGATTTCTGGGTTCAGATAGCAAAGGCTCACGTAGCATAGCATAAATACATTTTTTTCAGTTACATTTTATGAAAACCAAATAATAAAGCCAAATGTTTTTTACTACTAGAGTTACTTTTTACATCATTCATGTCTCATAATTGAGATGTGATACTTTTTGAATCTGTATATAATGTGATTGTTGGAAATTTTATTTATCCAAAGCACCAATATCACCCATTTCTTCTAACATTAGAATAGCTGTGTCCTGACCCTTCTACATCTTATACCTATGTAATTGTAATTGATGCAAAATAAGTATTATTTTGTTGCCTTCTAAAAGTTATTTCTATTTTTCAAAACAGTCAACAAATAGACCATAGTCTGAGCCACAAAATACCTCTACTGGGTGTCTTGGAACGTATTCCCTATGGATGGGGAGGTACTACTACATTAGAAAAGAAGAAAGATTTAAAAGCAGTAATGTAAATTTCTCCCTTAGGAAACTAGAAAAATACGAGCAAATTATCTCTATAATGAACAGAAGGAAACAAAGAAAAATTAAAGTGGAAATCAGTGACACTGGACATAGGAAAACAATAGAGAAAATCATTAAAACCAAAAACTAACAATGACAGGGGCCATTACTACTGATCCAGTAGACAGGAGTATTCTGAATAACTCTATGCCTACGAACTTGGTAACTTAGACAAGATATAAATTCCTTGAAAGAAGTCATCTATCAGAATTCATACAAGGAGAACTAGATCATTTGAATAGTTCTACATTTATTAAAGAATAACGAATAGCCTTCCAACCCAGCCCCGTTGGTTTCACTAATTAGATCTACCAAATATTTAAAGAAGAAATGCCAATTCTCTCCAGTCTGTTTCACAATATAGGATTAGAGGAAACACTTCCTAAATTATTCTTTGACATCAGAGGAATGTAGTTTAAGAAGCTAAACCAGGCTTCTTACTTCTCAGTCTAAATTAAAATTGATGTGTTTGACTGGTGGTATAAATATGATTAGATAATGACTGTGTTTTCATCTGTTTTGGAGAGAGGTTAAATTATGCTCTTTTGCATGTGATGGTAACAAATCTAAGGCTAGAGGAGACTGTAGAATTTAGTTGCTCATGATGTTGCTTTTGAATATGATCATTATTTTTAAAAACCTGCCAGTTAAAATTGTAAAGGTGTAATTCTCTGTGTAATTACTAAATCAGTACTAAATGTCTTTGCTCCTTTTTTGGGGGGTGGGGCAGGTTCATTAAGTGGTCATCGTTTTAAGTCACTTAAAGGTAGGTAGTATTAGTTTTTCCTGAATCGTACTTTATCATTCAAAGTAATTGAGAGGGCTTGATACTGTAGAAACTTTTTAAGAACTCATATATAATGCCCTTTTTTGAAGGATAATATGGTAGAAAGAATCTTGTTGTATATACATTATTCTTCTGTTGGACATGTAGGTTGTTTTGTTTACTTTCTAACAGTTGTTTTATCTCAGCATTAAACTTCTTTGTACTTGAATTTTTTCTTCCCAAAAGTGGATTGCAGGGCTGACAAGTATAAAGGACTCAAGGCAGTTCTGCATATTACTGAATGATTTTCCTGAAAAATAATACTAATTCTAATAACTCAAGCATTGTAAGTGCCCATTTTGCCAAAACTCAGCAGCATTGAGTTTTCTCATTTTTTTCATTTTTTATTAATGTAGATTAGAATTGCATCTCATTGTATAAATATCCATTTTTAACTGATAAAACAAAACAATGGAAAGGTAATTTTTAAATAAAAGAAAGGAAAATAACATGAAATTAGGAAAATAAAATTTATTCTGTGATATTCTAGTACTGGTCATGGCTGAAACATGACATACATGCTGTCATAATACTTTACAAAATTCATGATCAACATAGGTATTTGGTCATTGGATCTTTCCTACAGAGTCTGGACTTGGCCACAGAATCCTTTTCACATGGCACTTTAAGAAACCATTACCAATTAGTATGAGAGAAGAAACTCATCTGCCATTTATGTCCATTGCCCTTGCTATAAACCTTGCTAGGACCACAATTTTTACTAAGTTTTGTAGCAGGTAAGCCATGGCTATGAATAGGGTCATATCTTTATCTTGTTTTTTGAGACCTGTCTGTGTCATTTGCTCACTTAAGTATTGGGATATTAAGTGTTCATCAATTTGTATAAGGTCTTTAGTACTTAGGATATTACTTGATATTTATAGTTATTGGCTTAGGGGCTTAACACATGCTTCACGGGTGGAAAGGACAGATCTATACATAGATGAAAAGAAGGAAAAACATATTTAGGACAGTATAATTATATTTTGTAATCATCTGCTTGAGTAGTAGTGGAATAAAGGTGAAAAGGAAGAGGTAGTGGCACTGAGAGAAAGAAAAGACTATTAGATGGTCACCGCCAGGCCAAGAGCCTTACTATAGGTCTTACCTCCACTCTACCTTTGGTATAAGATACAAGGCATATTCTCAAAAGGTTTGTGACAGAGAAAGGAATATAATAATGATGACAGATAATGACTAATTAAAAAAGCCTAATTATCTGTATTTTTATTTCATCCCCAACTCCTGACCCTCTCCCCTTTTGCAATCATCAGTTTGTTCTATGTATCTATGGGTCTCTCAGTTTTATTTATCCATTTACTTTGTGGGTTTGTTTTTTTAAGATTTCACATGTAAGCGGGATCATATAGTATTCTGTCTGACCCATCTCACCTAGCATAATTAACCCTGTAACTCCATCTGTGTTGTTGGAAATGCCAAGATTTCATTTTTTTTTATTAATGGTTGCTATTTCACTGTATATGCATGCCACATCTTTTTAATTATATTCTATTTATTATGCTAGTACAGTTGTCCCAATTTTACCCTCTTTGCCCTCCTTCATGCAGCACCTACAGCTCCCTCAAGCAATCCCCACACCATTGTTCATGTCCATGGGTCATAGGTATAAGTTCTTTGGCTACTCCATTTCCTATAGTGTACTTTACATCCCCATGGCTATTCTATAACTTCCAATTTCTACTTCTTAATTCCCTTACCTCTTCATCCATTCCCCCACAGCCCCCTTCAGCCTGGCACCCTTCCAAACATTGTCCGATTCTTCATCCATGATTCTTCTTTGCCTAGTTTGTTTCTTAGATTCATTTGTTGATAGATTTGTATTTATTGGCATTTTACTGTTCATAGTTTTGATCTTCTTTTTCTTAAAAAGTCCCTTTAACATTTCCTATAATAATGGTTGGTGATGATGAACTCCTGTAGTTTTTTCTTGTCTAGGAAGGTCTTCATCTGCCCTTTGATTCTAAGTGATAACTTTGCCGGGTAGAGCAATCTTGGTGTAGGTCCCTGCTTTTCATGACTCTGAATATTTCTTGCCTATCCCTTCTAGCCTGCAAAGTTTGTTTTGAGAAATCAGCTGACAGTTTTATGGGAACTCCCCTGTAGATAACTAACTGCTTTTCTCTTGCTGCTTTTAAGATTCTCTCTTTATCTTTAACCTTTGACATTTTTTTTATTGTGATGTGTCTTGGAATGGGCTTCCTTGCATCCATCTTGTTTGGGACTCTGTTTCCTGGACTTGCATGTCTATTTCCTTCACCAAATTAGGGAAGTTTTCTTTCATTATTTTTTTCAAATAGATTTCCAATTTCTTGCTCTTTCTCTTCTCCTTGATGCAAATGTGGGAATTCTTCAAGTTGTCCCAGAGGCTCCTTACACTATCCTCATTTTTTTCTGTATTCTTCCTGTTATTCTTATTGGTTGTTTTTTGCTTCCTTATGTTCCAAATCATTGATTTGATTCTCTGCTTCAGCCACTCTACTGTTGTTTCCCTGTAAATTGTTCTTTGTTTCAATTAGTTTCTTTGTTTCTGAAGGGATCTTTTTATGCTGTTGAAGTACTCAGTAAGTTCCTTGAGCATCCAGTGTTATAAAACCAGTGTTTTGAACTCTGAATCTGATATATTGCTTGTCTCTGTTTTGTTTAGTTCTTTTTCTGGAGTTTTGATCTGTTCTTTCATTCAGGCCATGTTTCTTTGTCTCCTCATTTTGGTAGCCTTACTGTGTTTGTGTCTATGTATTAGGTAGACCAGCTATGACTCCCTGTCTTGGTAGCATGACCTAATGTAGATGTCCTGTATGGTCTAGTAGCACAGCCTCCCCTGTCCCCCAGGCTGGGCACTCAAGGTACGCAGTGCCTACTGTGGGCCCTGGAACACTCCATGAGGGGCACCAAGAATGTTCCCAGACCATTTATGCTCCAAGACCCTCCAAACCCGAACTCTAGCCCCTCCCTTCCCTGCAGCTGACCAAACCAGCAGTGGGAGGGGAAAGCAAAGAATGTGGCATTTGCTACACTCTGCACTTTTTAAAGGTGGCTCCCAGGATCCCCTGCTTGGTGGATATAGATAAGAGAAATGTTCCTTCATCTAAGCACCTTCCTAGCCCGACACCTGCATCCTACATACTTTCTGTTGGGTCGTGCAGTATTATCCCAGTTGTCAGGGCAACACACTCTGGTTCACACATGCTCCCTGTGTCTTTTGCTCATGTGCAGTCCACAGCACTTTCAACTCCCACCCCCCTAATTTTGACGGGTGTACCTATTACAGTATCATTTATATAGGTTTCCTTTTCATTTTGTTGGTGTTTCCCTTCACTGTGAAGAAACTTTTTAATGTAACATAGTCTTTATTGTATATTTTTTCTTATGTTTTCCTTGCTGAAGGAGATATATCCAAAAATATATTCCTAAGAGCCCTGTGAAATAGTTTACTACCTGTGTTTTCTTCTAGGAGTTTTATAGTTTCAGTTTTATAGATTCAAATATATATGCCTTAAATCCATTTTAACTTTATTTATTTTACATAAATAAAGTTCAATGGTACAGCTTCATTTTTTGTGTATCCATCCAGTGTTGCCAACATCACATATTGAAAAGACCATCTTTACCTCATTGTATATTTTTTTGCCTTTTATGTTGTAGATTAATTGACCATGTAAGTGTGGGTTTATTTCTGGGCGCTCTATTTTACTGATATGTGTGTCTTTTTATTGTAGCTTTGTAGTGTAGTTTCAATATCAGGGAGCACGATACCTCCCACTTTGTTAGTTCTCAAAATTCCTTGGGTAATTTAGTGTCTTTTGTGGTTCCATATAAATTTTAGGATTACTTGTTCTATTCTGAGAATAATGCCATTAGTATTTAATAGGGATTGCATTGAATCTGTATTTTACTTTAGGTAGTAAGGACATTCCCGCCCCCCCCACTTTAACCCTAAATGAAGGATATATATCCATTGATTTTAGAAAAGGGGGCAGGGAGAAAAAAAAGACATCAGTGTGAGAGGGAAACATCAGTGAGTTACCTCCTTTATGTGCCTGAACCAGGGAGTGAACACGAAACCTAGGATCGTGCCCTGACTTGCAACCTCTCGGTTACAGGATGATGCTACAACCAACTGATCCACCCAGTACAAACAATATAACAATCATCATACTTCCAATCTGAACAAGGGGTACCCTTACATTTATTTGTAGCAATTTATTTACTTTTCACATCTTTGTGTTTTTCCCAGTTGTCTTCATATAGTTGTTCTTTAGTTTTGTTTGCTTGATATGATTTTATTCTTTTCTCAAAAAAAAAGCATTTTATGGGTAATGACAGTGGGTGCTATACATAATGATTTTCAGTTTAGGATATATGTATTCCTAGTATTCTTTTTTTCAGAATAACTTCATTGGAATTAAATGATTTTTAAACTTTTCTTAAATCTCAAATGTGTTATATTGTTAAAATAGAACTTGCAACATATAATTTTAAAAGTTTGATAATGAATTTGATTATTTACTTCATGTCAAAGAACTCCCTATTACACATTCCTTTCCAAGATTCTTTGTTTATGTAACTGGACAACAATAAAAATAAAATAAAACAATCTACAGAATTTTGGCAGATTGGATTAGTTTTGGATTTTTAAAATATTATTTAAATAAAATTATTCCTCAAAGAAATACTTATTCATTCCACATAATTCAGTGAACCTTTTTTTTATGAACTATTTATTTTAGTTCCAACAGAAAAAACACCAGGAAAGCAATTCTGTTGCTTCTTATGTATATAATAAATCTGTTCACACTTTTTGTAAAAAAAAATTAAAATAAACTATTATTTTTGTTTTTCTAATTATTTGGGTTAACATTTGTTAAAAACATTATATAAGGTTCAGGTGAGCAACTTTATAATACATTGTTTGTATATTCCATTATGTGCTTATAACAGGACAGCTTTGTGTCTTTTTGCTCATTGCCATGTATACACATAACATGAAATTTGTGGGGAAGGAAATAGGTTTTTATTAATAGGGTTTCCAATTTGGTGGGGGTTGGGAGCATTCCTGCTCTGAACCCTTCTCTTTTATAAGGCACAGAACCTCCCTTGTTCCCAAGTAGATCACAAACCAAAGCCATGCCCAGGAGTTCTCCATTATTGCTTATCTGCCTTTCTGGAGCTTAAATAACCTTGCACACAGGCCTCCACCCTCTCCGTGGTGTGCGCTATGGGTTTCAGAGTTGTTGTTATCCCAGTATCTCTCCCTGTGTGTTGGGTTTGCTGCAATATCCCTCTAGGTGATTGGCCAGGGTAAGCTCCAACCATGAGGAACTTCCCAGTTCATGACACCATGTGCTCCTCTAGTTTCTGTATGCTATTCTCAGAACCCATGTGCCATAATGCAGTTGGTTGTTTGTCTGAAAGGCTGGAGCCCAGTGAGGCATACAACCCTGCATGGTAACCTGCCCCTGGGTAGCTGGCTTTCAACCATATGGAATATAAGCCCCAGGTAGGCCCAGCATCTGCTGGTTCCTTGAGTGCTGTCATCCATGAGTGGCAGAGCAAGAGCCTAAGAAGCCAAGAGAGCAAGAGAGCAAGCTTCTCCCTGCCTGTTGTTTAAAAGTCCTCTCCCAGAATTCCATGTGCTCCAGAAACCAGTGGGAATGTCTAGCTTTTCAGCCCATAAGGGTCAGTGTTAGCCACATTTGCCTTTGTCCCTCTTCCTGCCACCATGTTTAGCAAGGTGGCAAAGTCTTTAGTCACACATGTTCTATACAAGCCCCCTTCTGCTGAGTCTTGAGTTGCTCAGCTGCCTAGAACAATGAGTGCTGGCTTGTTTACAGTTGGTGGTTGCCTTGGTTTACAATTTCCCTCAAGCAATCTTTCTGCTTTGGTGGTCCCTTTGGAAAGGTAGGCTACTTCCATCTGCCACCTCATCAGCTCTCCTCACTCCCTGCATTTTCCTGGCAGGGGTGTGCTTCTTGTGCTGGATTGCTATGCCCTTGGACTGGGGTCTACCCCATTTTCCAGTGATCTCTGGTCTGACCTACCATATTACCACCCTCCGTCCTTAACACTTCTGGACCCTTGTAATCTTAAAAGGACAATGGATGAAGGTCTCATAATCTGGAAATACTTCCTGCCGGCCATGGGCATAGTCCTACCTATCCCCTGGGTCCAGAGATCCTTAATAGAAAGATGTTCTAGAATGGAGGGTGGCCTTCACTCAAGGGGAAATATCTTGCATAGTCCAGTTTATTTGGCTATCACTGGAAAGCAGTGTATACAATGTCCAAAATATGGCATTGCTGGACAATTTGGAATCTCTTTTTGTATTCTGGACATGGCAAATTTGGAAAGATGTTTAGAGAGTGCAGTCACAACCATAACAATTATATAGCAAAGGTAGGGACTAATTCTACAGTCTTCCTGATAAGAAAAAGTGGTTTCCTTTGAGGAAGGTGTGCAAGGTATGTCACAACTATCTGAAGTCCTTTGCCTACTACACTCCTATGAGGCTGAGGGGAATATCCTGAGATTCCCCCCCTTTAACACTTTGGATCACTTATGTCCGAATCATTAGGGCAGGGTGGGGAAAGCAGTTTTAAATGGAAGCCGATAGGCTTCCCCATACTTCACCCAACTCAACCATTTAGTCCAGCCAAAACATTGAATCGCAGGAAAGGGGCATGCAGGAGGACTTCTCATATGGGGCCTATACTTTTTCTGAGTCTGCAAGTCTGTCTTTTAACAGGACATTTAGTTGCAAGACCTTTCCTGGAATGATACTAATCATCAGGTGAAATCAGTTCAACTCTCAAGTGAAAACAAACTTCAAACTCCAGCTGAACTGGAGTCCAATGTTCTTGACTGATCATTATGATTTTCCTTAAAACCAGATTCCTCTCTCTGAGATCAACCTCACTGTCATCAAAGAGTGCCAGTTTTCAACTTTGCTTCATTGTTTAAATAAAAACAAGAGAAGCAATGGTCACATATACTGTTCAAATCTTTGCTGGAACTTACACAAGGAACCTTTGGACTGACACTTAGTCAACACTTCAGGTCACAGAAACTGAGTCCCCACCTGCCATACAGCTTTGCCTGCTTTACCTATATTTCTCAAGTCCTTCAGGGTCTCATATCATTTCTTAAGGTTCCTCAAAGAAATGCCTATTCATCTTTCAGGAAAGCAACCTTTGTTCCTTCCCTGGAGAGACTGCTGTGAACCACACAGTCAAACTAGGTACCAGGCCATTTCTCCATCGGGCTTTTGTTAGCTTCCAAAATAAATCTCAGTTCCTCAAGGCTTCCTGGTAATAACCAGAGCCCAGACATACTTCCTTCTGGCATGAAATTCCAGTCAAAGTCTTAGGTTAACAAAACCAACAATGGAAACTAGTTTTAATTGGTTTTATGCAAAGAAACTTTATGTCATCACTTATTCAATAAAAATGCCAAGTTATTGAGGGACCAGGTGAGGGAGAAAAATACAAAGCAAAAAGGGAAATCCTT
The DNA here is from genome assembly GCF_014824575.4 of Sturnira hondurensis. Lineage (NCBI taxonomy): Eukaryota > Metazoa > Chordata > Mammalia > Chiroptera > Phyllostomidae > Sturnira > Sturnira hondurensis. The sequence goes on from NW_028096390.1 coordinate 661,064, forward strand.
GTCTTTTCTTTTTTTAATTTTTAATTTATTTTATTGATTATGCCATTACAGTTGTCCTATTTCCCCCCTACCCTGCACACCCCCTTCCCCACCATTCCTCTCCTTTAGTTCATGTCCACGTGTCACAAGTTCCTTAGATTCTATATTTCCCATACTATTCTTGTTCTCCCCCCGTATATTTTCTACCTACTGTCTATGCTACTTATTCTCTGTACCTTCTCCCCCCTTCTCCTCCTCCCACTCCCCTGTTGCTAACCCTCCATGTGATCTCCATTTCTATGGTTCTGCTTCTTATCTAGCTGTCCTCTTAGTTTGCTTTTGTTTTAGGTGTGGTTGTTAATAACTGTGAGTTTGCTGTCCTTTCACTGTTCATATTTTTTATCTTTTTTTCTTAGGTAAGTCCCTTTAACATTCCATATAATAAGGGCTTGGTGATGATGAACTCCTTGAATTTGACCTTATCTGAGAAGCACTTTATCTGCCCTTTCATTCTAAATGAAAGCTTTGCTGGATAGAGCAATCTTGGTTGTAGGTCTTTGGATTTCATGACTTGGAATACTTCTTTCCAGCCCCTTCTTTACTGTGAGGTCTCTTTTGAGAAATCAGCTGACAGTCTGATGGGAACTCCTTTGTAGGTGACTGTCCCCTTATCTCTTGCTGCTTCTAGGATTCTCTCCTTCATTTTAATCTTGGCTAATGTAATTATGATGTGCCTTGGTGTGATCCTTTTTGGGTCCAACTTCTTTGGGACTCTCTGGGCTTCCTGGACTTCCTGGAAGTCTATTTCCTTTGCCAGATTGGGGAAGTTCTTCTTTATTATTTGTTCAGATAAGTTTTCCACTTGTTGCTCTTCCTCTTCCCCTTCTGGTACCCCTATAATTTGGATGTTGGAATGTTTAAAGATGTCCTGGAGGTTCCTAAGCCTCTCCTCAGTTTTTTGAATTCTTGTTTCCTCATTCTTTTCTGTTTGGTCATTTTTTTCTTCCTTCTCATCCACTCCCTTGATTTGAGTCCCAGTTTCCTTTCCATCACTATTGAGTCCCAGTTTCCTTTCCATCACTATTCCAACATTTCCTGTGCACTTCCCATTTCAATTAGTTTAGCCTTCATTTGTTCCTCAAATTTCTGATTAAAATCAACCAATTCTGTGAGCATCCTGATCACCAGTATTTTGAACTGTGCATCTGAGAGGTTGGCTATTTCTTGGTTACTTAGAATTATTGGCTCTGGGGCTTTGAGTTCTTCTTGAGCCATAATGTTTGGTCTGTTCACGCCTGTTACTTATGAGGGGCGGAGCCTTAGGTGTTCACCAGGGCGGGGCAACCCAGTTGCTGGGTTGTGATGCTGTATGTAGGGGCAGGGTCAGAGAGGAGCAATGGTGGTCCCCTCTGCTGCTTCTTGCAAGCTGCTGGGGCCTGCGGGGTCTGTCTCACTGCTCACTCCTTTGCCTGGTTTATCTGCATGTGAATGTGTTACCACGCTCAGCCAGCCACCTTGCAGCCTCACTGGGTCTATCCGTTGCCACCCCACGCCTATGTTCTGCCAACTGCTGCTTGCGTGCCTGGGTGTGTCTGTCTGATTTTTCCTGCGCAACCCTGCTCCACCAGCTGCTGGCTTCGCCCCTCTTACCAGTCTGGCTGAATGGTTCATTGCTGTTGAAGGACTTCCGTACAGTTCAATTTTCTGTGTTTTTGTTAATAAAACTCTGTTGTCTTTAAACTTGGTTGTTCGAGGAGGCACAGTGTTTCCATTTACACCTCCGTCTTGGCCGGAAGTCCTGGGAAATCCTTGTCTCTTCAATATTCATTAAAATTGCTTTTCTATGCCCTAGATTTTCCATTGCTTATTTTCCTGTTTGGTGTGAAGTTTTAACTTTCCCTAGGAAATGTCAATTTCCTTTCAGAGCAGAAACAAAGGAAAATTCAAAGCAAAGACAGAGTTCCAAAAGAAAGAGGTATTAGGAACTATCCTTAGAATCTTGTCTCATACCCACTGTCACACCAACCAGTTACACTGATGACCTTTTTCTAGGTCCCAAATGGCCTGGAGCCCCAATGGTACAACTTTCTCTCACCTACCAGAGTGTCCACTCGTCTCCTGGCAGATACATAACCTCTTACCCCTACCTGGGGTCTGCCAGCACCAAATGACTCTTCCTGGATCCCAAAGGCAGAGGCATTCTCTCGCCCACCAGTCTCACAGATGCTACTAGGTTCTAGTGGCTGAAGAGCAGAGACGAAGGATTCCTGATGTGCACAAAACAGCAAAGATAAATCACATCCCAGTAAAATAAGAAAACAAGTAAAGAAACCAAGCAAGCAAAGAATATTGTACCCAAGAGCTGACGTTTCCTTACTTCCAAGTTTAAAACTTTTATAGTTCTACACTTAATAAGTTATTTTAAAAAGATTTTATTTATTTATCTTCAGAGGGGAAAGGAAGGAGAGAGGGAGAGAAATATCAGTGTATGGTTGCCTCTTGTGCATCCCTTGCTGGGAACTAGCCTACAACCCAGGCATGTGCCCTGGCTGGGAATTGAACCACGATGCTTTGGTTCGCAGGCCCACACTCAATCCACTGAGCTACACCAGCCAGGGCCATAACTCGCTTTTAACCTTGTTTTTTTTCAACACTGGAAAGGACCATACTCAAACTCAGTATCTGGCAGCTGAAAGTCCCTAGCTTTGCAAGACTTGCTGAAACTTAGGACTTGTAGACATCTTACTGTGTAATGACCTGAAAGCCTGGGCATATGAGATCTTGTCCCACTTCCCTAACTGTGGGCTATACAGTCCCAACTCCATGATGGTACAGCAGTTGAAGAAACCATTTGGGACCACTCTTCCCTTCGGTCTTAAAATACATGTAGGCCACACAGCATTGCAATAGAAACCCAATTCCTCCTTATTTGTTGGAGAATAATTGTACTGACTTCAGTCCACTAATATTTTATCCAGCGGGCTCACTCCAGAAGCTAACACAAGATAACCTACCAGACTAGACATATAGGCCAAATGCTATAACCAGAAAAATGCCAGCTAAATAGGAACATGCAAGTGCACTTGAACCCACAACTCCCTCTCCCAAGCAGGTTTTGAGGTATCATCATCTGCCAACTGGTGCTGTGCATTGTGGTCCCCAAACAGTCATTGCCTAGAACTCTGGTGCTCTTAACCCTGTCCTAGCACATGGCTTTCCTGGGGAATCTGTGTGTGGGGCCAGAGGACCAAGCAGTGACCCCCAAAGAGTGGCCTCTCAAAGCTTGGGTAATCCTCACACCCTCTTAGAGTCTGTCTCTTTCCCAGACCCATTTCCTCAGTGTCCTCCTTGAGCTCAGACAGTTCTTGCTCAGAGAATGAGAACAGTTTGTGGCTTCTAGAACAGTCCCCATCGGATGCTGGTTATGGCCTCTAGAGCTGAAATGGTCCCCATTGGAACCCAGTTGTGAACTCAGATGATCTCCCTTGGAGTCTAATTCATGGCCCTCAGAACCAGGGCTATTTCCATCAGATACCACCAGTTCATGGCTTCCAGAACCAGAACTGTCCCTATCAAAATCGAATTGCAAGGAAATTTACATATCCAAGATAGTGGTGTACTCATTTGGCTTGTCCTGCATGGTGAAGCAGCCACATGGCGCACTCAAGATGGCAGCATATTCAGTAACCCAACCAAGATGGAGGCACAATCATGTGATACCTCCATGGTAGAGCCTTTACATGACACATGCAAAATGGCAGCACATTCACATGACTCATCCCCAGTGGTGGAGCACTCACAGGACCTACCCAAAATGGTGAAGCATCCCACCAGCTCAGATTTGGAGTTCCTTTCCTCCCCAAACATGTTTCCTTCCACACAAATCTTTGTGTTATGTGTATACACGTGACATGTGCCCAGTTACAGTCTCACCACCCAAACTCTGATCTGCTATCATCACTATATATATAACCCCATTTACCTTCTTTGTCTTCACCTAGCCCATTCCCTTTTGGTAACTGTCATTCTGTTTTCTGTATCTATGGGTTTGTTTTGTTCATTTGTTGCATTTTGTTCTATGTCACATATGAATGAAATCATATGATTCTTGTCCTTTTCTAGTCTAACCTATTTCAGGTAACATGATATTCTCAAGATCCGTTCATGTTGTCACCAATGGCAGAATTTCATCTTTTTTATGTTGAATATTATCTCATTGTGTATATATACCACATCTTTATCCAGTCGTCATTTGAAGGGCACTTAGTTGCTTCCTTGTTTTGGTTACCTGCTATGAATAAAGGTGCTATGAACATAGGGATACATATAACTTTAGGAATAACTATTTTCAAATTTGGGGTTTACCCAGAAGAAAGATTGTTGGGTCATATGGTAGCTCTATTCTTAATTTTTTGAGGAACCTTGATCTACTACACCAATTTACATTACCATAAGTAATGTATGAGGGTTTCTTTTTTTGTCACATCTCCACTGCTTGTTATATCTTGCCTTATTTTTTTAAATAATGTTTTATTTATTTTTAGAGAGGGGGGAAGGGAAGGAGAAAGAGTGGGAGAGAAACATCAATATGTGGTTGCTTCTCATGTGTCCCCTACTGGGGACCTGACCTGCAACCCAGGCATGTGCCCTGACTGGAGCTTGAACTGGTGACCCTTTGCTTCACAGACCTATATTCAACCCACTGAGCTACACCAGCCAGAGCTATCTTGCCTTATTGATAATAGCTGTTTTTAGAGATGAGATGTTAGATTTGAGATGTTATTGCATTGAATTTTTTATCTTCCTTATGATTTATTTGTTTTTAATTTATTGATGTGCCATTGGTTAATAAAGTTACATAGGCTTCAAGTGTGTCATTGTGGTTTTGATTTGCATTTTTCTTATAACTAATGTAGTTGAGCATCTTTTCATATATCTCTTTTTCATCTGTATGCCTTCTTTGGAAAAATGTCTGTTCAGGCCCTTGCCAGTTTTTTAATGGAGTTATTTGTTTTATTGTTGTTAAGTGTGGTTTCTTTATATTTTGGGGGTATTGGCAACATTAGAGCTATAATATTCAAATATCTTCTTCCAGCTGTTGGTTATCTTTTTGTTTTATTGATTTTTTTTCTGTGCAGAAGTTTTTTGGAGTCCCATTCATTTATTTTGTTTTGATAGCCCTGTCTTTGGGGTCAAGTTCTCAAAAACCTCTTGAGACCAGGGTCCATAGTTTAGTTACCTATTTTTTCTTCAATGTATTTTATTGTTTGGGGTTGTATATTCAAATCTTTAATCAATTTTAAGTTAATGTTTTTGTATGTTGTCAGCAGTGTAGTTTCATACTCTTGCATGTGGCTTTCCAATTTTTCCAACATCGTGTGTCGAAGAGGCTTTCCTTTCAATATTTTATGTTTGGGGCTCCTTTGTCAAAATTTTGTTGCCTATATATATGTGGGATTATTTCTGGGCTCACAAGTCTATTGTTTTCTGAAACTATTTTTCTGTCAGTGCCATGCTCTTTTTATTGATGTAGCTTTGTAGTGTAGTTTGAAGTCAGGGAGTGTGAAACTTCTGGCTTTGTTCTTTTTTTTTTTCAAAATTGCTTTGCTAATTTTTTAAATTTTTTTATTATTGTTCAATTACTGTTGTCCCCACTTCCTCCCATTACTCTCCCCTGCCTTATCCACCCACCCACCACCTTCCACTTTCAATCCTCCCCACTGTTGTCTGTGTCCATGGGACCTTTGTACATGTTCCTTGACTTAACTCTTTCCTTTCTTTCCCCCATTATCTCTCTCCTCCCTCCCTATTTGTGGTTTGAGGTTCCATACATATTTGAGAATTTGGGGGGTTCTCTTTCTTTGAAAAATGCTATTGGGATTTTGGTGAGGTTTGCACTGAATATGTATATTACTTTAGGTAATATGACCATTTTAACAATGTTGATACTTTCACTTCAAAAACATGTAATATATTTCAACTTCTTTTGGTCTTAAACGTTTTCAATGATGTGTGTTGTAGTTTTGGTGTAAAGGTGTTTTACTTCTTTTTGTAAAGTTTTTTCCTAGGTGTTTTGTCCTTATTGCTGTGATTGTAAATAGGATCATGTATTCCATTTCTTATATTTTATTATCTATTGTATATGGGAATGCAGTGAGTTTTTATAATTTGATTTTTTATCCTTCACTAATAATGTATTTATTTTTGTTTCTAATAGTCTTTTGATTGAGTTCAGATTTTTTAATATACAGAATGATGGCATCTGTAAATAGTGACAGCTTTACTTCATTCCCATTTTGGATGCTTTTTAAATTCATGCATCTGATTAAAGGTATATCAATCTTGTTTATCTTTTCAAAGAACCTGCTCTTGGCTTTATTGATCTTTTATATTAATTTTTATACTATATTTTGTTTATTTCCACTCTGATCTTTATTATTTTATTTCTTCTACTGACTTTGGGCTTTGTTATATTTTTCTAGTTTTTTTAGATGTAAAGTTAGATTGTTTATAAAACTTTTCTTATTTCCAGAATTAGGCCTGTATTGCTATGAATTTTCCTCTTAGGACTGCTTTTGTTGTATCTTATAGGTTTTAATTGCTGTGTTTTTATTTTCACTTGTCTTGAGGTACCTTTCGATTTCCTGCTTCACTTCATTATTAACCTATTCATTGTCCAGTAACATGTTATTTAGCCTAGTGTGTGCTCTTCTGGGTTTTTTAATTGATATTTGAGAGAACAGAAAAATAAAGAGAGAGAGAGAGGAGGAAAGCATCAGTTTGTTGTTCCACTTATTTATGCATTCATTGGTTAATTCTTGTATGTGTCCTGACCAGGGAGTGAATCTGCAATCTTGGCATATTGGGACGATGCTATAACTAACTGAGCTACCTGGCCAGGGCCTCAGTTTTTATCTTGTAATTAAGTTTTAGTTTCATATTGTTGTTAGAGAAGATGCTTGTTATGCATTCAGTCTCTTAAATGTATTGAGATTTCTGTGTGGTCTATCCTGGAAACTGTTCTTTGTGCACTTTAATAGAATGTATATTCTGTTTGAGGGTGAAATGCTCTGAAAAATATCAGTTAAAACCATCTGATATAGTGTGTTATTTAAGTCAGCTGTTTGCTTTGTTGATTTTCTGTCAGGAAGATCTATTCATTGATGTCAATGGGGTGTTAAAATTCTCTACTATAATGGTATTACTGTCAGTTTTCTCCTATATGTCCATCATTTTATGCTTTATATATTTTGGTGCTTCATGTTGGGTGCATGAGTGTTTACAAGGGTTATACCCTCTTTTGGGGTTATCTCTTTACCATTATGAAATGTCCTTCTTTGTCCTTATTATAGGCTTTGTTTTAGTGTATTTGATCTAAGTATTGCTAACCCTGCTTTTATTTTTGTTAGAATTTGCATGAAATGTCTTTTCATTCCTTTTCGTTTAGTCTATGCGTGTGTTTAGATCTGAAGGGAATCTCTTGTAGTCCGTATGTGTGGGCCTTGTTTTCTAATCCATTCAGCTAGACTGTGTTTTTTTATTGCAGTCTGTAATCCATTTACATGTAAAGTGGTTATTGATATATTGATTGATATATATTTGTTACCATTTTGTTTTACATGTTTATTTTTCTTTTTCTTTTCTTAAAAAAGTCCTTTTAACATTTCTCATAATGCTGGTGTGGTGGTAATAAACTCCTGTAGCTTTTTCTTGTCTGGGAATCTCTTTATTTCACTTTCAGTTTTTGAATGAGAGCCTTGCTAGGTAGAGTAGTCCTAGTTGTAGGTTTTTGCTTTTCATCACTTTGAATATTGTGTTATAGTTCTGTCTGGCTGAATTGTTTCTATTGAAAAATCAACTGACAGTATTATAGGAGCTCCCTTGTAGGTAACTTTCTTTTTCTTGTTGCTTTTAAAATTCTTTGTTTTTCCTGGCTGGTGTACCTCAGTGGATTGAGCACGGGCCTGCAAGCCAAATAACTGTGGTTCAATTCCCAGTCAGGGCACATACCTGGGTTGCAGGCCAGTTCCCAGCAGGGTACGCACAAGAGGCAACCATACATTGATATTTCTCTCCCTCTCTCCCTCCCTTCCCCTCTAAAGATACATAAGTAAAATCTTCTAAAAAATTCTTTGTTTTTAACCACTGCCATTTTAAAATGATGTGTTTTGAAGTAGTTAATGTCTTTGTGTTCATTTTGTTTGGGCCTCTCTTCACTCTCTGGACTTCTGTGTCTTTTTCTTTCACCAGGTTAGGAAAGTTTTCAGTCATTATTTGTTCAAATAGGTTCGAAATCCCTTGTTGTCTTCTCCATCTGGAATCTTTATGATGTGGATGTTATTACCCTTGATATTGTCCTAGAAATCCCTAAAATATCCTCATTTTTTCTATTCTTTTTCTTTTTGTGCTGTGATTGGGTGTTTTTTGATACTTTGTCTTTCAAATCACTAATTCAATCCTTTGCTTCATCTAGGTCACCATTGTTTCTAATGTACTCATCATTTCTGATACTGTATACTTCATTACTGACTGCTTTTTATGGTTTTATGTTCTTTTGTATGCTTGTTGCATCCCTTTGTTGAATTTCTCATTAAGTTTTTTGAGCATTCATATAACCATTCTTTTTAGCTCTATATCTCATAGATTGCTTTTTTCCCATTTCATTTAATTTATTTTTTTTTCTAAGTTCTTTTCCTGTTCTTTCTTTTGGGGCATGTTTTTTTTTGTCTTTCCATTCTGGCTGCCTCTGTATGTTTTCCTCTGTATATTAGGTGGGTCTGCTACGTCTCCCAGTCCTGGTGTGGTGGCCTTATGAGGTAGATGTTCTGTGGGGCTCACTGGTACATTCTCCCTGTTCACTTGAGCCAGGTGATCCAGGAAGGTCCCTTGTGTGGGTCTTGTGACCCCACCTTTTGTAGTTTAGTCTTGTTTGCTGTTTTCCCATTAATGGATGTGGTTGGGCCTCAGGCTGGCTAACTTTGAGGATTGACCCCGACCATACTGTACAGACCGCTGTGTTGGGCTGAACATATAAAGTGGAATTTGCCCATGCAGGGTCTCATGTACGCTAAAATCTCCATTTGGATGTGCCACCTGTGGGGCTGATTTGGTCTTGTTCTGATATGGCCTTAAACCAATCATCAGGTTTGTTGGTTCTGCAGCCTCTTGGGAGGCACTCTAATGCAGGTCAATGTCCAACTCTGCCTATGACTGGCCACAGGCTACCAGTTAGGAGCTACAAAGTAATCCATAGATGATGGCTGCCTCTGCTAGGCCTAGGTGTGCTTGGGAGGGGCCAAGCTGTATACTGAAGTTGGTTTCTACCAGTACTGAGCTGGGGCAGGTCAGCAAAAAAGCCCAACACACTCTGAGATTCATGTCTGCCTTTCGGCTGCTTATTAAGCTTATGTACTGAAAGAACCTCTGGTGGTAGGCAAGTTATATAAGGCAGTTTCTGAAACACCTAGTAGGGTGAGTATTGTTCATGAGGTTTATACAGATTCAAACTTGGCACTCCTGTTGCCTCTGAGCCACTCAGCAAAAGTGTCAATGTACTGGAAAGCAAGCTGCCACCTGCCGGGGGCCTGGGGACCTTTGTGGTTTATCTCTGACACCCCTTGAATCTCCCCAGACCTTTTTGAGAACCTTCTGAGAAAGACCACAGTGCCTGCAGGCATGGGCTGGCTACAGCCCGAGACTTCCTTTGCAGCACTTGTACCTGGCAGAGTGGAGCCACAGTATTTCTGCAGGGTGGGCCTACTATATTTCCTCACAGTAATGCTGAGGTCGAGGATGGTGCTGGTCAGATACACAGGAAATCCCATAGCCACTGTCTCGTTGCATCTCTGACACCACCTCAGTTATCCAAGATTCTGTTGAGGGCCTTTCGAAAAAGTCTGCAACATGAGTCCTGGGTGGCCACAGCTAGCTGATTCCTGCACAAGGTCAGAGCTTGACTGAAGTAGGCCACAGGGATTTGATAGTGTAAGGCTCCTGCATTCCACCAGGCTGATGCTCTATTGTTGGGGGAGTGCTCAACCCAGGCAAATTGGCTTCTCTTGGTGGAGACTGAAATAGCACAGGGACATTGGTGGCTGTCCTTTTAGCTCTCTCCTTAAAGCTAGACAGTCCAATCTCTTTCTGTGTGACTCCAGTTCACTGTGAGTCTCTGTTCCTCTGCCAGATCCTGAGGTGAGTTGCTGCAAACAAGATTTTGTATGCTGACTCTTCGAGAGTGTGCTTGGGTTTCCAGCAGACTTCTTTGGGGTCTCATCCTGGCAGATAGAATTCTCACTGATTTTTACTGCTAGATGTTATCTGGGCTGTTCTTCCTCGCACTGTTGCTCCAGGCCAGGGAGCCCAGAATGAGGTTGAAACCTAATGCTTCTCAGTGGGACCTTTGGGCTGAGATCTCCCTCAGATTTCTCAACTGCATGTGTGGATGTGGGACCAGCCCTTTTTCCATCTCTGCCCTTCCTACTAATCTTGAGGTGGATTCTTTTGTATGTCGTTGACTATAAAACTTATTTTCAAAGGCAATTGCCAATCTCATTTGTCTCCCTGTATCCTTCAAGTTTATTTCCTCTTCGACCCTTGCTGTTATGTAACATATAGCTTAATGACCCTATATTTGTGGTTTTTCAAGCTTTTTTCTTATAATTAATAACTTTTTTCATATTGCTATGGTTGGAAACTATGTGTTGTATGGTTGTCTTCTTAAATTTATTGAAGCAAATTTTCTGCTTCTATGTATGTTCATCCTTGAGAAATTTCCATGTGCACTTGAGATGAGTGTATATTCTTTTTTGTTAAAGGGGTAATTAATGGGGATTAGATTTATTTATTTTTTATTGTTGTTCAACTACAGTTGTGTGCACGCCCCCCACCCACTACTACCCTCCACACCAGCCATTCTCACCTCCCTCCCCTGATCTCACCACACCCTTGGTTTTGGCCATGTGTCCTTTACATTCTGTTAGAGACAGAATGTAACCAGTGTTCTGGTTACATTCTGCTCATGTAAGCCCACTTCATGTTATGGGAACAGTTTATTGGACAGTTTCAAGGCTATGAGAATGCTAGTTGTCAGGCCTGTCCAAGGTTATTGGAATATTGCTTCCCTTAACTACCCAGACACCTGGGTGAGGAAGCCAGACTGCTTCTACTTACCCTACACTATCCAAAACATTTTGTTGATTTGTTTATGACACCCATTCAGACAGGTGTAAAGTGGTATCTCATTGTGGTTTTAATTTGCATCTCTCTGATGGCTAGCGATGCTGAGCATCTTTTCTTATCTCTGGGCCCTCTGTATGTCCTCCTTGGAAAAGTGTCTGTTCAAGTCTTTTGCTCATTTTTAAATTGGTTTTTTTGTCTTCCTGGAGTGGAGTCGTGGGAGTTCTTTATATAATTTGTAGCTCAAACCCTTGCCTGAGGTATCACTGGCAAATATGTTTTCTTATGTGGTTGGTTCTCTTTTTATTTTAATGTTGCTTTCTTTAGCCATGCAGAATATTTTATTTTGATGAGGTCCCATTTGTTCTTTCCTTTATGTTCTTTGCTCTAGGGGCCATATTGGTGATAATATTGCTGCGTGGAACATCTGAGATTTTCCTGCCTATGTTTTCCACTATGGAAAACATAGGACTTATATTTAAATCTTTTATCCACCTTGAACTTATTTTTATTCATGGCGTAAGTTGGTGATTGGGTTTCATTTCTTTGCATGTAGCTGTCATGCTCTCCCAACACCATTTGTTGAAGAGGCTATTTTTACTCCATTTTATGCTCCTACCCCTTTGTCAAATATTAATTGACCATAGAGACTTGGGTTTATTTCTGGGCTTTCTATTCTGTTCCATTGGTCTATGTGTCTGTTCTCATGCCAGCACCAGTCTGGTTTGTTTACAGTGGCCTTACAATACAGTTTGGTATCGGGTATTGTGATACCCTCCTACTTTGTTTTCCTTTCTCAAAATTGCTGCAGCTATTCAGGGGTCATTTATGGTTCCACATATATTTTTGAAGTGTTTGCTCTATTTCTGCAAAATATGCCATTGGAACTTTAATAGGGATTCCATTGAATCTATAAATTGCTTTGCATATTTTGGACATTTTGATGATGTTAAAATTCCTCCAATCCATGAGCATGGTACATACTTCCATTTCGTTCTTCCTTAATTTCGTTCTTCAGTGTTGTAAAGTTTTCTGAGTACAGGTCTTTTACCTTCTTGGTTAGGTCTATTCCTAGGTACTTTATTTTTGTTGTTGCTATATCAAATGGGATATTTTTTCTGATTTCTGTTTCTGATATTTAATTGTTGGAGTACACAAATGGCTTTGATTTCTGAATATTGACTTTGTATTCCACTGTTTTGCCAAATTCACTTATTAGGTTGAGTAGTTTTTTGGTGGAGTCTATAGGATTTTCAGTGTACCCTATAATGTCATGTGCAGACAGTGCTAGTTTTGCTTCTTCCTTTCCAATTTGGATTCCTCTTATTTCTTTTTCTTTTATCTGATTGATATGGCTAGGATTTCTAATACTATGTTGAATAGAAGTGGTGAAAGTGGACATCCTTGTCTTTTTCCTGATCTTAAATCAGGAAACAGTAAGTTTTTGCCCATTGAGTATGATGTTGGCTGTAGGTCTCTCGTATATGGTCTTTATTATGTTGAGGAATGCTCCCTCTGTTATTTATGTTTTTATCATAAATGGGTGCTGTACCTTATCAGATGTTTTTTTAGCCACTATTGATATGATTGTGTGATTTTTGTCTTTTGTTTGTGTGATATATTACATTTATTGATTTGCAAATAATATACCATCCTTGCATCCCTGTGAGGAATCCCACTTGATCATGGTGTACAATCTTTTTTTAATGTATTGCTGTATGTGGTTTAACAATATTTTGTTGAGGATTTTAGCAGCTATGTTCATCAGCAATACTGGCCTTGTTTTCTTTCTTTGTTATGTCATTGTCGAGTTTTGGGATTAGGATGGTGCTGACTTCCAAAATGAGTTTGGGAGTCTTCAGTCTTCTTGGATTTTTTTTTTTTGAATAGTCTGTGAAGGATAGGGGGTTAGGTCTTTCTTAAATGCTTTGCAAAATTCTGTGAATCTGTCTGGTGCAAGACATTAGTGTGCCTGAATTTTTTTTGATCACTGCTTCAATTTCTTCTGCTGTTATTGGTCTGTTCAGGCTTTCTGCTTCTTCTTCATTCAGCTTTGGAAAATTATATATATCTAGAAATTTGTCCATTTCCCCTAGGTGTTCAAATTTCTTGGCATACAGTTCTTCATAATAATTTCTTACATTCCTTTGTATTTCTGTGGTGTCAGTTGTAATCTCTCTTTCATTTCTGATTGTGTTTATTTGTGTCCTCTTTCTTTTTTTCTTCATGAGCCTGCTTAAAGGCTTGTTGATTTTGTTTATCTTTTCAAAGAACCAGCTCCTGTATTTACTGATCCTTGGAAATGTTCTTTTAGTCTCTGTGTCATTTAGTTCTGCTCTGGTCTTGATTATTTTCTTCCTTTTACTTGCTCTGCACCATCTTTGTTGTTGTTCCTCCAGTTCATATAAATACGGGGTTGGGTTGTTTGTTTGAAATGTTTCATTCTTTTCAGATAGGCTCGTATGTCTGTACCCTTCCCTTTCAAGATTGCCTTCATTGTGTCCCATATGTTTTGCACTGCTGTGAGTACATTTTCATTTGTTTCCAGAAATTTTTTATTTCTTCCTTGATCTCCTTATTAATCCATTCATTGTTTAATAGCATGCTATTCTATCTCTGTGAGTTTGAGTGTTTTCGAATCTTTTCCTTGAGGTTGGTTTCTAGTTTGAGTTTCTTGTGGTCAGAGAAAATACTTGACATGATTTCAGTTTTCTTGAGTTTGTTGAGACTTGTTTTGTGTCCTATCATGTGGTCTGTCTTTGAAAATGTTCCATGTGCAATTGACAAGAATGTGTATTTTGCTCCTTGGGGATGAAAGTCTCTGTATATAGTCAGTTAAGTCCATTTGATCTAGGACATTGTCCATTGCTGCAGTATCTTTGTTGATATTTTGTTTCGAAGATCTATCCATTTTTGACAGTGGGGTGTTAAAATCCCCTACTATAATTGTGTTGCTGTCAATATCTTTCTTGAAGTCCTCCAGGATTTTCTATATATATTTGGTAGCTCCTTTGTTGGGTGCATATATGTTTTCAATATTTGTGTCTTATTGATGGATTTTTCCCTTAAGTATTATAATGTAAGCTTCTGGGTCTCTTTTTATGGCCCATATTTTGAAGACTATTTTATCTGATATGAGTATTGCTACCCTGGCTTTTTTCTTGTTTATTTGATTGGAATATATTTTTATTCCAATAAAAAAACTTTATTAAAACTTTATTAAAAACTTATTTGAACAAGTAATGAAGGAAAATTTCCCCAATCTGGTGAAGGAAATAGACTTCCAGGAAGTCCAGGAAGCCCAGAGAGTCCCAAAGAATTTGGACCCAAAGAGGAACACACCAAGGCACATCATCATTACATTAGCCAAGATTAAAATGAAGGAGAGAATCCTAGAAGCAGCAAGAGATAAGGGGACAGTCACCTACAAAGGAGTTCCCATCAGACTGTCAGCTGATTTCTCAAAAGATACCTTACAGGCAAGAAGGGGCTAGAAAGAAGTATTCCAAGTTATGAAATGCAAGGAACTACATCCAAGATTGCTCTATCCAGTAAAGCTTTCATTTAGAATGGAAGGACAGATAAAGTGCTTCTCAGATAAGGTCAAATTCAAGGAGTTCATCATCACCAAGCCCTTATTATATGAAATGTTAAAGGGACTTACGTAAGAAAAAGAAGATAAAAAATATGAACAGTGAAAGGACAGCAAACGCACAGTTATTAACAACCACACCTAAAACAAAAGCAAACTAAGAGGACAGCTAGATCAGGAGCAGAACCATAGAAATGGAGATCACATGGAGGGTTAGCAACAGGGAAGTGGGAGGAGGAGAAGTGGGGAGAAGATACAGAAAATAAGTAGCGTAGATGGAGGGGAGATAATAAACAGGGGGAAGGCAAGAGTAGTGTGGGAAATGTAGAAGCTGAAGAACTTATGACACATGGACATGAACTAAAGGAGGGGAATGTGGGTGGGAGAGGGTGTGCAGGGTCGAGGGGAATGAAGCAGGGGAAATAGGATAACTGTAATAGCAAAGTCAATAAAATATATTTTAAAAAAGAACTATTTAAGAGGGAAAGCTTATTTCTCCCTTTACTGTTATGGATTAACTCTTTGAGAATATGTATTCTCAAAGATAGAAACAATTTTGAAATTTTGTATATTTAACAGAATTCACAGTATTCTAAGTAAAATCCATTCTGTCATAAAATCTCAAGAGAACTGTGACTAAAGGCCAAGGTTTCCTTATGCCTTAACTGTAATTGAGAGCTTAAGAAAGAGTTAGAGAATTTTAAAAGTATTAAGTTATTCACTGAGATACTGCCCCAAGGGATATTGTAATTTTCCTAACCATTACAGTTTTCCAAACCATTGTACTAGTGTGTAAAGTTCCATGAAGATAGATGCAGGAACTCTATGATTCTCTGCTGTAATTCTAGGGCCTAATATAGTAACTTTGCATATAAAGGAACCCAGTAGATTAGTGAGTGAATGAATTTGTTAGAAGGGACTGTAGAATTATTTTAAACAAAGTTCCCAATAGTGCCACTCTCTTGATTAAGTAAGCTCTCACTTGAGGACATAGAGATGACTTAATTGAGGTTAGAAACAGGAACTATTTATTGTATTCTGTTTTCTTTGTTTGTTCATTTGTTTTTCTCTTTTTATCCTAGAGTATCTTTTTAGGTCTGTGTATCATTATAAAGTGATGTTGGAACAAAGTGTTCACAGTAGGATAGAGCCATAAACACAACAGATTGTAGATGCAAGGGGGAAAAAAGAACTAAAATGTTAGAAATAGACTGCAAAATGGTTTTTAAAAGGGGGCAAAGGATACTTTATATCCTCAGCAAATATTGCTATGGGGCTTCTATCTCTATCTACTATTTGACTTCTTATCCTGGTTAATATAGGACAGTGTATCCAGTGTCAGCTGACATGTTCAACCACCTTGAATAAAGATGAGATCATTTCAAGTAATTGCCTGAAATTAGGGCCTGCATAACAAAAATGAAGATAGGGAATAAAAGAGGAAGGAGAATTTTTCAAAGTGTAACAAATTAGAGACCTAAGTTAGAAGACATAAAAGGTTCAGATACAAAATTACAAAGTGGGACTGAGAGAAAAGGACTACAACTATCTTAGAGAAAAGCAACAAATGATTCCAGAAATATAGGCATATTTATTGTAGGGGAAGAACCCTTCTTATATATGTATAAAATTATTAATGGTCATTGTGAATATCTCTATTGTCAAGAAAAGATGATGTTCATTAAGTTATTTTTAAGAAGACAGGTAAATCTATATTAACTCTTAAAAGATTTCCATTACATATAAAGTATATTCTCACCAAATAATAGATTCCTATCCTTAAATCATTTGCTACCATAAAATTGTGAATTATTAAAAAATACTGATGTGCAGGTTGCAAACAAGTTGTTATTTTTCTTTTTAAGTATGTTTTATTGATTATGCTATTACAGTTGTCCGATTTTTTCTCTCTTATCTTTCCGTCCTGTACCCCTTCCCTCTAGCATTCCCCCTTATTTCATGTCCATGGGTCATACCTATAAATTCTTTGGCTCACCATTTCCTGTACTATATTTAACTTCCCCCGTCTGTTTTTTACTACCAGTTATGGTTCTTATATACCTTTTCCTGCATTCTCCTCTTTCCCCCTCTCCACTGATAACTGTCCATGTGATTGCCATTTCTGTAATTCTGTTCCTGTTTTAGTCATTTGCTTAGTTCTTGGTTTTGGGTTGTTTTTTTTTTTTTTTACATTCAGTTTTTGATAGTTGTGAGTTTGTTGTCATTTTACTGTGTATAGTTTTGATCTTCTTTTTCTTAAGAGACGTCCCTTTAACATTTCACATAGTAAGGTCTTGGTGATAATAAACTCCTTTAACTTAACCTTATCCGGGAAGTACTTCATCTGCACTTCCATTCTAAATGATAGCTTTGCTGGATAGAGTAATCTTGGATTTAGGTCCTTGCCTTTCATGACTTTGAATATTTTCCAGCCCTTTCTGGCCTATAAGGTTTCTTTTTGAGAAATCAGCTGATAGTAGTGTGGGAACTTCATTGTAGGTAACTGTCCCCTTATCTCTTGCTGCTTCTAGGATTCTCTCCTTATCTTTAGCCTTGGGCAGCTTAATTATGATGTGCCTTAGTGTGTTCCTTTTTGGATCCAACTTGTTTGGGATTGT
This sequence comes from Sturnira hondurensis, assembly GCF_014824575.4. NCBI lineage: Eukaryota > Metazoa > Chordata > Mammalia > Chiroptera > Phyllostomidae > Sturnira > Sturnira hondurensis. The sequence goes on from NW_028096390.1 coordinate 678,428, forward strand.
TGAAGGTTCCTCGACTTGCTTGTGGATTTCCTTAGCCAGACTGGGGAAGTTTCTTTCATTTTTTCAATAAGTTTTGAATTTCTGGCTCTTCATCTTCTCCTTCTGACAGTCCTATGATTTGGATGTTGGAATATTTAAAGTTGTCCCAGACGTTCCTAATCCTCTCCTCATTTTTTTTGTATTCTTGTTTCTTCATTCTTTTCCCGTTGAATGTTTATTTCTTCCTTTTATTCCAAATTGTTGATTTAGTCCTGGATTCCTTCCCTTCACTGTTGGTTTCCTGTGTACTTTCCTTCATTTTACTTTGCATAGCCTTCACTTCTTCCTCTATTTTGCATCTGTACGCAATCATTTCTGTGAACATCCTGATTACCAGTAATTTGAACTCTGCATATGATAGGTTGGCCATCTCCTCATCACTTAGTTCTCTTTCTGGAGTTTTGATCTGTTCTTTCATTAGGGCCATATTTCTTTGTCTTGGCACACCTGTCTAGATGATGTTTTTCTTTAACTCCTTGGTTGTTAGAGTTCCTTGAAGTTCAGTATTCTGGCAGTTTTGGTTGTGTTTTGTTGTTAAATTGGTTGTGCGAGGAGGTGAAGCATATCTGTCTATGCCTCCATCTTGGCCAGAACTCCCTTTTCTTTTGGAAAATGATTAGTCATGTTATAGGGATCTCTGATGGTGGTAGGTCAGTGAAGCAGGACTACCACAAACATGTTTTTTATGTCATAAATAATAACAGATTAGTTATTTGAAATAAACAAAATTTTAAAATTTTAGTAAGTATGATAATTTCACCGTATTGGTAAGTGGTATCTTAGGACATAATCACTTAGGAGAGGGTAGTGAGTGAGTATACATTTTCCTTTCAGTTAATTTTTTTATAATTTCAGTTTGTTTCCAGCTTCTTGCCAGATCTGAATTCTGGTAATTTTTTGCTTCAGTGTAGCATTAAGTGTTTTTCTAGGAATAGAAGGGTCATATCTGTTTTGTTTTGCAATTTCTTTGCATTTGAATTTTTAGGTTATTTTCATTCTTTAGTGTTTTTTTTTTATCCTGTGTATAGGTTTATTGATTTTAGAGAGAGAGGAAGGGGGAGAGAGAGAAAAACATTGATGTGAGAGAGAAATCTCAATTGGTGGTCTCCCATAAAATACCCTGACCAGGGATTAAACCAGCAACCTAGGAAAATGCCCTTTCTGGAAATTGAACCTGCAGCCTTTTTGGTGCATGTGAGAATGCTCCAACCAATTGAGCCACTCAGCCAGGGCAATCTTTAGGCTTCTGTAGGAATCTTGATAAGCTACTCTTTCATAAGGCTTAACTTAAAGAAAAACAGTAATTCATTCTACTCACTTACCTGGGAACAAGAAAACTAAGTTGTGATGTGTTGTTAGGGAACAAGTAGTAGAGATGTGCCACTGTCAGCCCTCTGTGTTTTGGAACTCACTTTCATTTCTCAGGTGACATGACACAATGGGAAGCTTGGCCACAAGACACATGGACTCTCTGGAGGTGTGTATTATTCAGGGTTTTCCAATGGAACAGAACCAATAGTATATGTGAGTGTGTGTAAATAAAGAGATAAGGGAGAGTTATTTTAAGGAATAAGCTCAGATGATTGTGGAGGTCTGGCAAGTCCAAAATCTGTAGGCAGGCCAAGATGCTGGACACCCAGAGACAAGGTTTGAGTCTAAAGGCAGTGTGAAGGTGTTAATCTTTCTTTCTGACCTTCAGAATGACTTTGGAGTAGGTGAAATCTACACTTCCCTCCTCTCAGGACCAAACTGGAATTACAACTAAATTAAAGAACCATTATCCTGAATAATAAACTGAAGACTAGTTTAAGAGAGGCTTATAATCAAGGATTAACAGAAGAAGCCACACCAAGACTGGTAGGAAGAGTGGAGATGGGAAAGGGGCTAGCCCTGCTCCCACCCGCCTTGACTGAGGTCCTGGAGTGATATCTCAGCTGTGGGGGTTCCTCCTAAAGCATGGGGACTAAACCCCAAGCCAGTCTCCCCAGACCAGAGCATCAGAGCCAGAAAGAGGCACCCACATAACATCACTATAAAAACAGTGGGATTCCTGTCTGCCAGGGAGAGACAGAGTCTGCTGGAGATAAAAGCACCCTCTTGAATGGTCAATGCACAAAATTTTTTTCGCAATCTATCTTGGGTCCCAGAGGAGGGTGGGCTAGCATTGCCTGTGGAGAGTCTTAGGTTTATAGCTCTGGGATGTAAGCTGTGGGGATAGCCACCAGCATCCCTGTGTTGAAGCATTCTCTGATACTGCAATTACCATCTTTCTTAGGTGGAGCACCCCCCTCCATGTGGCATCAGCCTGGGGAAAGCAATTACTTTACCCTCTGGAATCATCCTCACATCACTCTGTGGAGCTGCTTTGACCAAGGTGTAGAAGTATGGGCAAACTCAGGGGATGTCAGTGACTGAGTTATCTGGTTTGGGGCAGGGGTCATTCCATCCGCACACCTAGGAACCAAACTGGCGCTTCCCCCATGCCAGAGATCCTATAGAACTACCCTCCCACTTTCCAACAGACTAACCTCAGGTCTTCGGAGGCCTCAGCTGCCTGACTTCTAGTAGCTCTGCCCTGCCAGGATCAGGACAAAATCCAGGACAGTCTGAGTTAGTTGGCTCTGAGGCAAGGGCCACACCCACCACTTTCCCCAAAGCCTGAATGGCACCAGCGTCTCACAGGAGGTAGACTAGCCCCATCACCCAACTCTGGCAGAGGCTCTTTCAGTGACAGCCTAACAGGCAACTGGATGACAGAGGCAGGCAGATGTGGATCTCATCGTCATGCCTTGGGACTTTTGCTGACTTGCCCCCAAGCCCAGTGCTGGTAAAAGCCAGCCTTGGTGTGCAGCTTGGTCCTTCCTGTGACCAACAGAACCCAGCAGGGGCAGCCAAAACTGTGATTCACTTGTAGTTCCAAATAGGTTGCCCAGGGCCAGGCACAGAGAGCATCTGACATTAGCCTGCACCAGGGTCCCTCCAAAGAAGTGTAAACCCAACATACCCAGTGGCCAGCTTCAGACAATATCAGAACAGTAATATACAGTAATTTTCACAAAAGGCATATCCAAGGGGAGATCTTAGCAGGCACTAAACCCTGTTGAAGTGAATTAGTATGTTTTGTGTGGTTAGCATTTGCATAGCAGCTTACACTTGGTAGTCCAGATCAAGTCTACAGTCACCCAGCCTGAGGGCCCATCCCAAGTACTAATCAGCCAATAGCAGTCAAGACTAAATATGATAGGGGGGTCCACATAATCCACACAAGGGACATTCCTAGAGCATCTAGCTCATGTGACCAAGGAGACTGCACCTGTGGGTCCCATAGGACACCTACTACGTAAGTTCATCCCACACAAACTGGTAGTCATGGCAGATCTATAATACTGGATTGGCCCAAAAGTTCATTTAGTTTTTTTCTGTATGATGGCTCTAGTAGTGCTTAGTTGTCTTTAACTTAATTCAAAATAATTCTGTTAGATTATATTGTGACAGCTGTCGCATAAGCGTGCATTTAAAAAAACATCAAAATTGGGGAATTTTGTGCAGCTAATTTTAATATTGAAGATGGAAGAAAATATACAACATTTTGGCGTATTATGCTTTATTATTTCAGTAAAGGTAAAAACACAACTGAAACAGGATAAAAGATTTGTGAAGCATGTGGAGAGGGTGCTGTGACTGATTGAACATGTCAAAAATGGGTGCAAAGTTTCTTGGTACTATTAACATTTTGGCCAAATATTTATTTGCTGTGGGGCTTTCTTATGCATTGGAAGATGTTTAGCAGCACCCCTGGCCTTTACCCCCTAGAACCCAATAGCACACAAGTGGCAAACAAGGCCTGCAGGACAAATCCGGCCTCCACCTTGTTTTATCTGGCCTGGCACCTAGTTTCTACCCAGCAGCATTGCTGAACTCTCACTTAACTGTTAAGGAGTGGTTACATTTATACAGTCCTAAAATTACATTCCGCCCTTTGAAGGCAACCTTCAGGCTGATGTGGTCCACCCAGTGGGAGGTGAAAAATATCACATCTTACATCAACAATACACTGGAAGGAATACAAAAGCAGATTGTGTGAAGCAGATATTGATTCAGTGACTTGGAAGATAAGGAAGCAAGAACCCTCCAAATACAGTAGGAAAAAAATGAAAAAAATGAGGATAGTCCTCATTCCTAATAGTCCTCTCTTAATGAGGCCTTTGGGACAATATGAAGTGTAACAACATCCATATCATAGCAGTATCGGAAGTAGAAAAGAGACAACATGTGATCGAGAACCTATATGAAGAAATAATGACTGAAACTTCTCTAACCTAGTGAAGGAAAAAGACACACAAGTCTAGGAAGCACAGAGAGTTTAAAATAATATAAAGCCAGAGAGGCCTACACCAAGAAATATCATGGTTAAAATGGCAAAAGTTAAAAACTTAAGAATATTAAAAGCAGCAAGTGAAAAGCAATTACTTACCTACAAAGGCATTTCCATAAGACTGTCAGCTGACCTCTCAGTAGACACATTTGAGGCCAAAAAGTATTGGAATGAAATATTCAATATAATGAAAAGCAAATATTCAAAGAACTAACACCTGTCCTTCTCGAACTATTCCAGAAAATTCAAGAGCAAGAGAGACTCCAAAGCTCATTTTATGAACCGGCATTATTGTAATTCTAAAACCATATGAAAACACTACAAAGAAAGAAAATTAGTGGCCAATATCCCTGATGAATCTTGGTGCTAAAATCCTCAACAGAATATTAACAAATCAGATCCCACAATACCTTATAAAGATTGTACTCCTGATCCAGTCAGATTTATTCTGGGGGTGCAAGGTTGTTAAAATATCTATAAATCAATAATTGTGATAGACCACATAAACAAAATGAAGAATAAAATCTAGCACCCATAAAAGCCTTCAGCAAAGTGAGAGTAGAGGGAACATAGCTCAAAATAATAAAGGGTATATATGACAGACTTACAGCCAGCATCATATTCAATAGGCAAAAACTGAAAGTGTTTTCCTTAAGACTGATGAACAAGATAGGGATGTCCACTTTCACCACTATTACTTAACACAGTACTTGATGTCATAGCCACAGCATTCAGACAAGAAGAACAATAAAAAGCAAGGTATCAATTTGGAAAAGAAAAAGTCAAACTGTTATCACTTGCAGATGACACATTCTGTATATAGTATACCCTAAAGATTTACCCAAAAGCTATTAGAACTGATAAGTTAATTCAGTAAAGTAGCAGGATACAATATAAATATGCAGGAATTGTTTGCAGTTTTATACACCAATAATGAACTAACAGCGAAACTAAGAAAACAATCCTATGTACAATTGCTTCAAAAAATAGGAATAACTTTAATCAAGGATATAAAGACCTGTACTCTGAAAATTATAAAACACTGAAGAAGGAAATTAAACAAGACACAAATAAGTGGAAGCATATACTGTGTTCACAGAGAGGAAGAAGGAACATCATTAAAATGTGTATAATACCCAAAGCTATAGATTCAGTGCAATTCCCATCAAGATACCAAAGGTGTATTTCACAGAACTAGAACAAACATCCCTGAAATTTATGTGGAAGCACAAAAGACCCTAGGTAGCCCAGAAATCTTGAGAAAGAAGAACAAAGTTGTAGGACTCACACTATCTGATATCAAACTATACTACAAGTTCATAGTAATCAAAACATCATGGTGCTACCATAGAAACAGACATATAGATCAATGATACAAAATTCAGAGGCCAGAAATAAACCTACATGTGTATAGTTGATTAATAATGACAAAGGATGCAGAAACATACAATTGGTAAAGATAGTCTGTTCAATCAACAAAGTCAGGGAAATTGGACACATTTATGCAAAAAGAGAAAAAAGAAACTAGACCACGTTCTCACACACTATAGAAGATAAGTGAAAAATGGATTAAAGACTTAAATGTTAGAATTGAAACCTTAAAAATCCTAGAGGAAAACATAGGCAGTAAAATCTTGGACATTTCTTGTGGCAGACCTTTTTCTGATATATCTCTTTGGGCAAGGGAAAAATAAGGAAAAATTTAACAAATGGGACTACACTAAACTAAAATGGTTTTGCACAGCAAAGGAAACTATCAATGAAATGAAAAGACATCCCACTCAAAGGAGAACATATTTACCAATACATACCGATTAAGGGCTTAATACCCAAGATTTGTAAGAAACTTATAAAACTCAACACCAAAACCCCCAAATAATCCAATTAAGAAACGAGCAAAAGACCTGAATAGACACTTCTCCAAAGAGAATGTGCAGATGACCAATAGACGTATGAAAAGATGCTCAATGTCACTAATCATCAGAAAAATGCAAATTAAAACCACAATGAGATATCATCTCACACCTGTCAGAATGGCTATCATCAATAAATCAACAAACAACAGTGTTAGGGCTAAGTGTGGAGAAATGGGAGTCCTTGTGCACTGTTTATGGGAATGTAGATTTATGCAGCTTTTATGCAAAGCAGTATGGAGTTACCTCAAAAAATTAAAATTGGAACTGCCTTATGACCTAGCCATTCTACCTCTGGGAATATATCCAAAGAAACCCAAAACACTAATTAGAAAATAATATAAGCACTTCTATGTTCATTGCAGCATTATTTACAATACCAAGATTTAAAAATAGCTCGTGTCCATCAGTATATGAGTGGATAAAAAAGCTTGATACATTTGCATAATGGATTACTACTTGGCCATAAAAAAAAAAGAATGAAATCATAGCTTTTGCAACAGCATGGATTGGCCTGGAGAGTATTGTGCTCATTGAAATAAGCCACTCAGCAAAAGACAAGTACCATACAATTTTACTTGCATGTGGAATTTAGTGAACAGAACTAAGAAACAAAGTGAAGACAGACTCATGTATACAAAGGAGATACTAACAGCTGTCAGAAGGGAAGAAGTTGCAGGCTGGGTAAGAAGAATGAAGGGATTAAGCAAAGGGAAAAAACAAAAGACTGGTGGACACAGGCAAAACTATGTTTCTTCCCACAGGGAAGAGGGTATAGAGTGAGGTAAAAGAAGGTAAAGGGATAAATGGTGATATAAGGTGACTTGCCTTGGGATGGTAAACAAACAATGCAATATACAGATAATGTATTGTAGAATTGTGTACCTGACCTGTGTAATTTTACAATATTAACCAATGTCACCCAAATAAATTCAATTAAAAAAATTTCTTTTTCCCAAGTGACCTCAGTCTTTCTGTTACGGTCTTCAGCTGTTTAGATGAGGCTCACTTACTTTTTAGAGGGTAATCTGCTTATCTACAATCTGTGATTTAAATGTTAGTGCCATCTAAAAAAATAAAGCCTTCACAGTGACCTATGTAGACTAGGGTTTAATTGATCAAATATTAGGATATCATGGCCTTGTCAAGTTAACACATAAAATTAACTGTTACAGGGGTGTCAATTTATATACCTGTAAAGCTTAATTTTTGTTACAGAAATGAAAATCACAGAAGTTCTGATATTGACTTTCCATACCAATTGATAATTTTATATATTCCTCACTTTTAGGAGCACTGTAGTGGGTATCGTTTACAAATAGCTTTAACTGTTAAAACTCAAAAAAATTCTTATGAGCCCTGGCTGGTGTAGCTCAGTGGAATGAGCGCGGGCTCCAAACCAAATGGTCGCTGGTTCAATTCCCAGTCAGGGCACATGCCTAGATTGTGGGCCAGATCCCTGGTGGAAGCATGCAAGAGGCATACACCTAATACTTTAGGTGTATTTCTTTTGTATTTGTTTTTGTGATTACTAGTGTAGGTTAAAGTTAATGGCTTTTGGTTTACTTTTAGCATTTTTATCTGTACATCATTTTCCCATTTATATATAAAGACCTTGAATTTTCCCTTTTAAATTAAATTTCGTCATATATTTTTATCATTTTTACCACAGACTGGTGTTTCTCTCCCTCTCTTTCTCCTTCCTTTCCCTTCTCTATAAAAATGAATAAATAAAATCTTTAACAAAAAATGCTTATGAAAGTTTCTTAAAATATATGAGCTTTCAGAAGTAATTCACAAAAATTTCACAAAACTTTATTAATTTGAAACTCATGATCATTAGCAGTTCATCAAAAATTTATTTGCTATAACTGGAAAAAAAACAATTTTTAAGCAGACAGTAGAAGTAGTATTATATTGGGATTTTAAAACATTTAAGAATAGGAACTTAAGACTTTTTATTTTAAAAACATCTTTTAATGTTCTTATCTCAAAATCATCTTCCCTTGCATATGTAATTTTACATTCATCAAGTTAATATTTGCTATCTCCTGTCATGTTGTCCTTAACATAAAATTTATAGTGATACTGCAAGTTAAAGTATATGAATATTATTTCAGTGTTCTTGCTAAATATTTTCATTTTGTTTTGCAAAACAGAGTTACTAAAGGTTGCTACAAACAATATTCATATTGTGTACCATAAATATCACCACATCCAAGGATGTGCCATTCACATATTAGGCATATATACAAACTTAATTGAGAGTGGGTGGAGGAGATCTTGCTCCCTGGCCTAGCTTGGAGCACCAAGAATGAACACCAGCATTCATAAAACAGTACTCATATGGACTGTTCTGTGCCAGTCATCCTGGGCATCCTTGGAGTTACCCCCTTTTTCACTTGCAGTTCTTGGAGGCCCAATGTTTGCTTACTTCCCACTCTGACACTGAAATACTTCAGGGTTTAAGATATGTATGGCACACATATGCACAGTCAAGTTGTTTCTTATGGGCTCTACAGTGCCTTTCTGAGCAGAGACAGACTAGGCCACTGGATTCAGTTGTTAGATTATGCAGTAATATACTAAATATTTTTTTAATTTGAAGAATGGGTACCCTTTCTCTTAGTCACAAAGACACCATATATACCAGTATCACTGTAAAATTTTTATTATTTTTTTCATTGTCATTAATATGACAGTTGTGTATGTAAACTTTGATGTTAGCAAGTACAAAAATATTTTAATAATTTTTACAATCTGCAGCTTTAGGTGTATTTCTTTTGTATTTGTTTTTGTGATTACTAGTGTAGGTTAAAGTTAATGGCTTTTGGTTTACTTTAAGCATTTTTCTCTGTACATCATTTTCCCATTTATATATAAAGACCTTGAATTTTCCCTTTTAAATTAAATTTCGTCATATATTTTTATCATTTTTAATTGTTATTCTATTACAGTTGTCCCAATTTTTCCCCTATGCCCTCCTCTGTCCAAACCACCCACCGCTCCCACAATTTCCTCACCCTCGTTCATATCATGGGTTATTCATACATGTTCATTAACTAGTCCCTTCTCCTACTTTCCACCATTGCTCTCCTACAACTTGCCTTTCATCACTATCAGTCTGTTCCATGTTTCCATGCCTGTGGTTCTATTCTGTTTGTTAGTTAATTTTGTTCATTAGATTTCTCATATAGGTGAGATCATATGGTATTTATCTTTCACCAACTGGCTTAATTCACTTAGCATAATATTCTCCAGTCCCATCCATGTAGTGGTGAAGGGTAGGAGTTCCTTCTTTCTGCTGTGTAGTATTTCGTTGTGTAAATGAATCACAGTTTTTTGATCAACTAATTTACTGATGGGCAATTAGGCCATTTCCAGCACTTGGCTCTCATAAATATTGCTGCTAAAAACATAGGGGTGTGTAAGTTCTTTTGAATTGGTGATTTGGTATTCATAGGGTATATTTCAAGCAGCAGAGTCACTGGGTCAAAAGGCTGTGTCATTTTAGTTTTTTGAGGAAACTCCGTACTGTTTTCCCCAGTGACTGCACCAGTCTGCATTCCTACCAACAGTGTGCACTAGGGTTCCCTTTTCTGCACATCCTCGCCAGCACTTTTTGTTTTTTGATTATTAATGTTGGCAATTTTGACAGCTGTGTGGTGATATCTCATTGTAGTTTTAATTTGCAATTCTCTGATGACTAGTGATGCCGAGCATCCTTTCATGTGTCTATAGGCCATTTGTACGTCCTACTTGGAGAAGTGTCTGTTCAGGTCTTTTGCTTATTTTTAAATTGGATCATTTGTCTTCCTAGTGTTGCATCATTTGAGTTCTTTATGTGTTTTGGAGATTAAACCCTTGTCCGATGTATCATTGACAAATATGTTCTGCCACACAGATCACTTTTATTATGATGATGGTGTATTTTGCTGTGCAGAAGCTTTTCTATTTGATATAGTCCCATTTGTTTTTTTCCGTATTTCCCTTACCCTAGGAGATATATCAGCAAGAATGTTGCTACATGGGATACCTGAAATTTTCCTGCCTATGTTTTTCTGTAGGACGTTTATGCTGTCACGACTTAAATTTAAGTCTTATCCATTTTGAATTTATTCTGGTATATGATGTAAGTTGGTCTAGTTTCTTTTTTTTTTTTTGCATGTACCAGTCCAGTTCCCCCAACAGCATTTATTGAAGAGGTTATTTTTACCCAATTATATGCCTGTGTCCCCACTGTCAAATATTAATTAACCATAGATATTTGGGTTTATTTATGTATTCTCTCTTCTGTTCCGTTGGTCTTTGTGTCTGTTCTTATGCCAGTACCAGACTGTTTTGATTAGGTGTTCCTATGGTATAGTTTGATATCAGGTACTGTGATCCCTCCCACTTTGTTCTTGCTCAAGATTGGTGAGGCTATTTGGGGTCGTTTATGTTTCCAAATTAATTTTTGAAATATTTGTTCTAAATCTTTGGTTTATGACATTGATATTTTAATAGGAATTATGTTGAATACATAGACTGCTCTGGGTAGTATGGACATTTTAATGATGTTAATTCTTCTAATCCATGGACACAGTATATGCTTCCAGTTATTTTTATCTTCTTTCCTTTGTTTCTTTAATGTGCTATAGTTTTCAGAGTACTGGTCTTTACTTTCGTGGTTAAATTTATTCCTAGGTACTTTATTTTTCTTGCTCCTGTAGAAAATTGGATTTTATTCCTAGTTTCTGTTGGTGTACAAAAATTCCATCGATTTCTGAATATTGACTTTGTATCCTGCTTTTTTGCCAAAGTCACATATTAGGTCGAGTAATTTTTGGTGGAGTTTGTACAGTTTTTATGTATACTGTCATGGCATCTACAAATAACGTATTTCCTCCTTTCCAATTTGCATGCCTTTTCTTTCTTTTCCTTATCTGATTGCTTTTGCTAGAACTTCCACTACCATGTTGAATAAGATTGGTGAAACTGGACTCCCTTGTCTTGTTCTTGATCTTAATGGGAAAGCATTCAGTTTTTGCCCACTGAGTATGACACTGACTTAGGTTTCTCGTATATGGCTTTTCTTATGTTGAGGTATGCTCCCCTATTCCCACTTTGATCAGTATTTTTATCATAAATGGGTGCTGGATTTTATCATATGCATTTTCAGCATCTATTAATATGATCATGTGATTTTTGTCTTTTTTTATTGGTGTATTACATTAATTGATTTGTAAACATTGTACCAACTTTGCAGCCTGGGATGAATCCCACTTGATCATGATGTATAATCTTTTTTTAAAAAATATTTTATTTATTTATTTTTAGAGAGAGGGGAAGGGAAAGAGAAAGTGAGAGAGAAACATCAATGTGTTGTTGCCTCTCACGTATTTCCCACTGGGGACCTGGCCTGCAACCCAGGCGTGTGCCCTGACTGGGAATCAAACCGGCAACCCTTTTCTTCACAGGCCTGCACTCAATCCACTGAGCTACACCAGCTAGGGCATGATGTATAATCTTTTTAATGTATTGCTCGATGTGGTTTGCCAATATTTGTTGAGGATTTTAGCATCTATGTTCGTCAGATATATTGGTCTGTAGTTTTTTTTTCTTTTTTTTTGTCTTTACCTGGTTTTGGAATTAGAATGATACTGACCTCGTAGAAAGAGTTTGGGAGAATTTTCTCTTCTTGAAATTTTTGGAATAGTTAGAGAAGGATAGTATAGGAGAGTGTTCTGTGTGGCGTGGACTCAGACATGACCCATGCCCACAGATAAGTTCTCCCATGGAGAATCAGGCCTGCAATGTACCTACGCTGCTTTGAGACTTGCTTTTGCTAAAGCTTCCTCACCCTGAATTGAGGCAGTAAGTGCTTACTGTAACTTCCTAAAGTCTGTGCTAAATCTCCCCAGTATGGAGTGTAACTAGTTCAACCACTTTTCCCTTTGCATTTGCAAATATCCTCCTTTTGTGGTGTGATTAGCAGCAGCATCTCCTTTGTTTTCTGTAAAAGGTAACCACCTAAAGTGAACCTGTGCATGGTAAATGAGGACCATTATGTAATATGCCCAGAAAAAGTAATGAAAGCTTGTCAAGGCAAGGGTCGGAGTGCTCTTCTCTTGAGGGTGTGGTCGTGCAGTCCCTTTCCTCCATAGGACTCGGTAGTCCATGTGAATTTGTCTCACGTCTCATCCACAATGTGGCAGACCCCATGAGTCGGGGTCCACATCAGTATAGGAGTTAGATCTTTAAATGTTTGGTAAAATTCACCTGTAAAGCCATCTGATCCAGGGCTTTGGTGTTGGGGGGTTTTTTATTCTGCTTCAATTTCACTAGTTGTTATCAGTCTATTCAGGATTTGTGGTTCTTCTTGATTCAGTTTTGGAAAATTGTATGTTTCTAGAAATTGTCTATTTCACATAGGTTTTCAAATTTCTTGGCATATACTTGTTCATAGTAATTTCTTACAACCTTTTGTGTTTCTGTGGTTTTGATTGAATTTTTCCTGTTTCATTTCTGATTTTATTTATTTATGTCTTCCCTTGTTTTCCTTGCTGAGTCTGGTTAAAGGTTTTGTTTATCTTTTCAAAGACCAGCTCCTGGATTTATTTATCCTTTGAATTTTTCTTTTAGTCTCTCAGTCATTTAAGTCTTCTGATCTTGATTATTCCCTTCCTTCTACTCACAATTGGATTTGTTTGGTTTTATCCTCTAGTGCTTGTAGATGTAGGGCTAGGTTGTTTATTTGAGATTTTTCTATCTTCTTTAGGTAAGTCTTTATTGTTTGAACTTCTCTTTCAGTACTGCCTTTGCTGTATCCCATTAGTTTGGGGTTGTTGTGTGTTCTTTTTCATTTTTTACCAAATACTTCTTGATTTCTTCCTTGATCTCATTGTTGATCCATTAATTATTTAATAACATGTTATTCAGTCTCCATGTATTTGACTGTTTTTGAGGTTTTTCCTTGAGGTTGGTTTCTAATTTCAGTCCATATGGTTCAAGAAGATGCTTGATATGATTTTAGTTTTCCTCAGTTTGTTGAGGCTTACTTTGTTTCCTGTCATAGGGTCTGTCTTTGAAAATGTTCCATGTGCATTTGAAAAAAATGTATATTTTATTTCTTTGGGATGACAGGATCTGTATGTATCAATTAAGTCCATTTAATATAAAGCAGGTGTGTCAAACTCACTTTCATCGGGGCCACATTAGCCTTGTGGTTGCCTTCAAAGGGCTGAATGTAATTTTAGGACTGTATACATGTAACTACTCCTTAACTAGAGGTAAGGAGCTCAGCACTGCTACCAGATTGAAACAAGGTACCAAGCCATGTAAAAAAAGGTGGAGGGCCAGATTTGGCCTGTGGGCCTTGTGTTTGCCACCTGTGATATAGTGTTGGTCAGTGCCACAATATCCTTGTTGATTCTTTGTTTGGAAGATCTATTCATTGTTACTAGTAGGCTGTTAATATCCCTTACTGAGTGTGTTGTCAATATCTTTCTTGAAGTCCTCCAAGATTTTCTTTATATATTTACGTACTCCTATGTTCATTTCATATGTATTTACATGGGTTATATCCTGTTACACTACTCCACTACGTATTATGTAGTGACCTTCCTTGTCCCTTTTTATGGCCTTCGTTTTGAAGTCTATTTTGTCTGCTTTTTTTTGTCATCTTCCTTTTCGTGTCCATTTGCTTGGAATACATTTTTCAATCCCTTCACTTTCAACCTGTGTCAGTCTTTTCTTGTGAGGTGGGTCTCTTGTAGATGGCATATAAGCAGCTTGTGTATTCTTATCCATACAGCTATCCTATGACTTTTGATCAGAGCATTTAGTCCATTTGTGTTTAAGGTTATTATTGATAGGTATTTATTCATTGACATTTTTCCATACCTGTGTTCCTCTACCCCCATCTCTGTCTCTCACTGCATTTCTTCTCCTTTTTATAGCAGCCCCTTTAGCATCTCTTACAGGGTTTGCTTGGTGGAGATGTACTCTTTTAGCTTTCATTTGTCTGGGAAGCTCTTTATTTTGTTTTCCATTTTAATGACAGCCTTGCTGGATAGAGTAGTTTTGATTGTAGGTCATTATCTTTCATTATCTGTATATTTCATATCAACTCCTTCTGGCTTATAGTGTTTCTGTGGAGAAATCAGCTGATAGCCATATTGGAGCTCCCTTGTATGTTGCTGGCTTCTTCCCCTTGCTGCCTTTAAGATTCTCTCTTTGTCTTTAAATTTTGCCATTTTATTTATGATGTGTCTTTGTGTAGGCCTCTTGGATTTATCTTGATTGGTACCTGCTGTGATTTCTGAACTTGCATGTCCTTTTCCCTCACCAAATTAGGGAAGTTTCCTGCCATTATTTTTTCAAACAGGTTTTCTATCCCTTGCTCCTTTCCTTCTCATTCTGATAGTCCTATGATGTGATATTGTTACATTTCATATTGTCCTGAAGCTCCCCTAAACTATCTTTGTTCTTTTTCAGTCTTTTTTCATTTTATTGCTCTGCCTGGGTATTCCTTTCTACCTTGTATTCCCACTCTGATTTGGTCCTCTGATTCATCTAGCCTGCTTTTAATTGCTTTTAGTGTATTTTTCATTTAAGATATTGTATTCTTCATTTCTAACTGGTTCTTATTTATAGTTTCTGTCATTTTTCATACTAATGTAGTTCACACTAAGTTCCTTATAGTTCCCATAAATTTCCTCATAGTTCTTACTGAGTTCCTTGAGCATTCTTATAACCATCATTTCTAATTCTGATAGATTGCTTGCCTCAATAACATTTCTCTTTTTCTGAGGATTCCTCCTTTCATTTTAAATGGGGTTATTTCTTTGTCTTCCCCTTTTAGGTGAGTCTTTTTTGTGTCTGCATCTCTGGTTGCTTTGCTTTCTCTGCCTGTCTTTATGTGGTAGACTTCTATGGTAGTAGTTCTGTGGGACTCAGTGGTACAGTCTCCTTGATATTCTTACCTGGATTCATAAGGTTGCCCTTTTCTGTTTATGTGTGCTCTGTTGTTGTACTTGAGCTTTGATTATTAATGGATCATTTGTTGGGCTCTCCTCTCCAGCTGGTTGACTGGGAGTCACAACCAACACCATGTTTGTGTGCTATTGTATAGGTGCTGGCTAACAAGGCAATACTCCCCAGAAAAACCAAACCCATGCCAGCAAAAGTACCCCCCTACTGTTACCGAACAAGGGTCCGAAGGGGGGGGCAATACTTGGCCCACCGAGGGATGCCAAAAACTACTTCAGAAAACAGGGGCCCCTCCCAAGGACGATATGCTAATATCTATTGGGCTCTTCTGTCCGCCGCCAATTGGAAAGACATCTCTCAATGCCAGAGATTTGTGAAAAGGAAACAAAATGTTTATTTAATACTATTTAGGCCTAATGCCTTCCTTAAAACATCAAAGTCTTTAAGGGTATACACCTACACACAAACACACACAGCACTCCCTTCTCCCACTGTCCCAACTCCGGGTACCAAAAATCAGGAAAAGAGCACACGTCCGTTTTTTTCAGGTTGCTGGCACTGTGAGCTGTGTCGCCTGCCTGTCCAGGCAAGATCTCCAATTAATCCAAAGTCATGTGGCACCTTTCACTGGCAAGAGTTCTTTGTACCAAGTTCCAGTCAAAGTCTCTCCTGGTTTCCAGGCCACTCAGCCAAAGGGAGCACCCCAAAGCCGCACTCCACCAAAAGTGCGCGTCTTTCTTCTTCACCTGGCCACAGGGATCTCCATTCTGGCAAAGCTTCGTGGTCTTTCCTTTCACCTGGGCAAGAGGGGGTCTGCACTCTGCTGAAACCGCGTGGCTCTCCCCCTAATGGCTGCCGTGTCTGGGTTTAAATCCCCCGGTGCCCATCTTCCTCTGTACCCCTATTTCTGACTCCTCCCACGATCAGTTACACCTCCCTGTATTTCTATATTATTATAAGTTTACTGGGCTGCCATTGTTAGTCTGGGCAGGTATGGCCCCATGTCCTAGAGCCAATCTCCTCCAAGGTCCCACACAGGCGCTGTAACTCAGGGGATCTGCCCCCCAGTCACATCTTGGGGGAAAGTGACTTCATTCCCCTAGCTCCAAGCATGGCCACAGCCATTTAACATATCCAAGTGACCCGCCAAAGGCTATAGATATGTTAAATGACCATGCCATGGATTAGCTGCAGGGCTGTGGCTGTACAAAACAGCCCTGCATGTTCCTGCTCCATGTGTCCCCTCCCCCAACTCACACCTGTGGGGGGGAAGGGGTGAGGACACCTTATACATCTCTCCAATATTCCTATACACTTTGAGTTCTGGACACTATTCCAAATCTTTCCTCCCCCCCCCCCCCTTTGGCTGCACCCTGTATCACTACCACATCAGCAATATCAACACCGATTGAGCAAAGAATAATAAAGGCTATTTTTTAGGAAAAATTATTTTCCAAAAATAGGAAAAATTGTTCTCCAAAAGTGGGAGGAGAATAGTAAGAGCAGGAATAGAAACTAGGCAAAGAAAGGGAGAAAGCAAAATTTAAAACGTAAGTAAAACAGGGACACACAATGGCAAAATGTTGTGAGAAAAAAAAATTTTTTTAAATAGTGTACCAAAGAGAACAAAATTGCAGAAAAACCACAACAGGGTCAATAACAACAGCTGAGCAATGATTAATAAGGGTAGAAATAGAATGAGAATGTTATATGAAAGAGAAAAGAGTGGTATGAAATGTCTATGGTAAAGAAAAATGATTCTGAGAGGATAGAGGGAGCATAAATAATAAGAGTGAGGAATAAAATCTGGGCTAAAAAAAGGAAAAAATAAAATTCTACATTCAAATAAAGGCAAGAGGAAGGCAAAATGGAGTAAGATAGGGGGAGAGTAACTTGTTAGATTTGAAATTTTAAAAAAATAATGAACAAATAGGAATAATATTGAAGAGCAACAATAACTGTAATATTCATAACAAATAAGCCACAGTTTATAAAGGTAGAAATACAATAATAGTATTAAAAAAAGGGAAAAATGGTTTAGGGCAGAGGGAGGAGAAATTGTAAGGGTAAGGAGTAGAAATAAGGTGTGGCATAGGGGAAAATAAAATTTACAATGAAAGTAAGAAAGGGCATAATGGAATAAGACAAGGGAAGGGTACAATAGGAAATTTGAAATTAAAATTTAAAAATTATAAAATCTATATTAAAGGAATAAATATATCAAAGACAAAGAATTACAAAGTAGTTTGAATACCGTTGAAGGAAAAAAGAACATTAAAAAGGCTATGTGAGAGAATGAAAAAAATAATGCCAATTCTGAAGAAGAACACAGTGGAATTGGTCTCAGCAGAGTTTGCTGTTTGCCTCTGTCTTCTCTTTCTGGATCTTCCTTTGGCTTTTTATCAGCTCACCATCCCAGAGTGGGTCATCCATCTTCTGGCAGCACCTCCTGTATCACCTTCACTTGCCTCTAGAGGGTGCTTCTACTGTGATCAGGAGGGTGGGACTCCTTAGGTCTCCACTGAGAGGCAGTGTTCTGTCTTCTGGAAAAATTGTGTGTATGTTCCCCCTGCCCCTTCACCACCCATCTTCTTCTATTCCAGTTTATATCCAATAATGAATAGTTTATGAACTACCTGTCCATTTCAAGGGAGGGTCCAATCCATGTAAGAGGGTCAGCTCTTTCCTACTTGGTGCAGGTGGTAGCTCAGTGTGTGAGCGGATGCACCAATTTCTGATCTCCCTACTTTGCTGGCCTCAGGGTTCTGGGAACCAGTATATTTTGTCTCCCTGAGAGAAGTTCAAAGTGGACCCTTTAGGCGTCTCTTTTTGTCTTTCTCTTGTGGATATGCACCCTGCAGGGTTTTTTGAGCCCATCCTGCCTGTTTTGCAGAACTTCCCTGTTGGATGAAGTGGGGTGGTGCTTGCAGTCTGCAGGAAGTGGGGGCTGGGTGAGTCCTTCCCTTACCAGATGTTTGAACTCTGCTGGTGGTAGGGAAGGGGGCTCTGGCTCTGCCTGGCTGTTCATCACCACCAAGCCCTTATTATATGAAATGTTAAAGGGACTTATTTAAGAATAGAAGATGATCAAAACCTATGAAGAGTAAATTGACAACAAAAGCACAACTATTAACAAGTGAACCTAAAAACAAAAACTAAGCAAACAACTAGAACAGGATCAGAATCACAGAAGAGGAGATCACATGGAGGGCTATCAGTGGGGAGGGAAAGAGGACAGTGGGCAGGGGAAGGTACAGGGAATAAGAGGCAGAATAGGTAGGCACAAAATAGTCAGGGAGGCCAGTTAAGAATAGTATAGGAAATGGAGAAGCCAAAGAACTTGTATGTATAATCCATGGACAGGAATTGTGGGAAGGGGAGTGCTGGAGGGTGAGGGGGGAAGTGCAGGTAGGAGGGGAATAAAAGGGAGAAAAAAATCAGATAACTGTAATAGCATAATCGATAAAATATACTTTAAACCAAAAAAAGAAAAAGAAAAAAAATTGGAAACAGTGGTGATATTTGTACCACACTGTGAATTCAGTGACTACCACTGGATTATAAAAAAAAATAATAATAATAATCTCAGGTGTTCAACTCTTGCCTATACAGTTCCCATGCCACTGACCTCACAGCAGACACAGTCCTGAACTCTCCACTGTGCAGTCTCCAGCTTGCTAGCTGCTCAGGGCTGGGGCCATGAAATCCCCTTGCTGTGCACCTTTCTGATCTCTCTACTCAGCTGAATTCAGTGGGAGCAAACCACACTTTCAGTCTTTTCCCTTTCAGTGGCAGAGCAGTTGTGCCTGAGGTCAGCACCCTTCAGCTTCCCTTTTTAAAAGTCTTTCGGGGCACGCCCACTGCAATACTGAGTCACTGTCCAGTTTTCTACACACACTACCTCTCCAAAAAAAGCCAAAACTCTCTCAGTCCTGCCTGGCCACTGCCTGTCTCCACTCAACCCACGTGCGGATATATTCATTTTCTCTCTCTGGCACTCTCCTGGTTGTTTGCTGCTTTGTGTGTGTTCGTGCATGCGTGCATACGTGCGTGTGTGTGTGTGGTCTGGATCTCTCCAATTTTGTATATACAAGTCACTCCTGGCCCGGTCGGGGAGTTCTTTGCCCTGGGAGGTAAGAGAGCCACAAAGCTGCAATTTCTGTCTAGGATCTCTGCAGCTGCAGGTGCCATGCACAGAATATTTCCCTTTCATCCTATAAAATCTCCTCACTGCCCATTTTGAAGCATCTTCTATTCTCCTTGACATCCAAACTTCCTATCAACTAACATTCCTTTGAACATTCAGTTTCTGTGTTGGCATCTCAGCTGAGTATCTGAGTTGCGTGCATGAGGACGTGGACTCAGCTTTCACTTACCACTATCTTCTCCCTCTCAAATTTCTCCATATGTGTTTTCCGTATTCTTCTAATGTTATATATGTTATGACATTTTTATATAGACTATTATTGACCTCCTTTTCTTCTCATTGTGTTTGTTTACAGGTTTTTAAAAATCATTGATATTTTTAATGATTTTATTCTTGTGCTTCAAACCTTAAAAAAAAGGTTACTTTTTCTTTAGATTATTTTCAGCTATTTTTACTTTAGTGTAAACTCTACAGTGGATTGAGCACGGGCCTGCAACTCAGACCATCAAGGTTCGATTCTCAGTCAGGGCACATGCCTGGGTTGCAGGCCAGTTCCCTGCAGGCCAACTCCCAACAGGGGACACACGAAAGGCAACCATACATTGATGTTTCTCTCCCCCTCTCCTTCCCTTCCCCTCTAAAGATAAATAAATAAAATCTTTAAAAAAAATAAAATAAACTCTAGATCTTACCTACCTGGGATTCAGATTATATGATTCAATAACAGTTGATCTGAGGTTTATTTTTAAATATAAGGATTGGATCTAACTTAAGATAAGTTTTAATATGCAGTTGAAGCTATTCTGTATTCTATTTCTTTGTTCTTAATTCCATTTTTATTTACTACATATAGTTTTGAGTATTATTTTTGGTTTAATTTTTCATAATTAGTTAACTTTTCATTTTCTTTTTTTTTAAATATATTTTATTGATTATACCATTACAGTTGTTCTTTTCCCCCCTTCATTCCCCTCCACCCGCACCCTCCCTCCCCCACCATTCTCCCCCCCTTAGTTTATAACCACGTGTCTCATGTTCTTTGGATTCTACATTTCCCCCAGTATTCTCGCCCTCGCGCCTATCTATTTTCTACCTACCCTCTATGCTATTTTCTGTGCCTTCTCCCCCCTTCTCCCCCTCCCACCCCCCCTGTTTCTAACCCTCCATGTGTTCTTCATTTCTATGGTTCCATTCCTGATCTAGCTGTCCTCTTGGTTTGCTTTTGTTTTAGGTGTGGTTGTTAATAACTGTGTGTTTGCTGTCCTTTCACTGTTCATATTTTTCATCTTCTTTTTCTTATATAAGTCCCTTTAGCATTTCATATAATAAGGGCTTGGTGATGATGAACTCCTTGAACTTGACCTTATCTGAGAAGCACTTTATCTGTCCTTCCATTCTAAATGAAAGTTTTGCTGGATAAAGCAATCTTGGCTGTAGGTCTTTGGATTTCATGACTTGGAATACTTCTTTCCAGCCCCTTCTTGCCTGTAAGGTCTCTTTTGAGAAATCCGCTGACAGTCTGATGGGTACTCCTTTGTAGGTGACTGTCCCCTTATCCCTTGCTGCTTCTAGGATTCTCTCCTTCATTTTGGTCTTGGCTAATGTAATTATGATGTGCCTTGGTGTGTTCCTTCTTGGGTCCAACTTCTTTGGCACTCTCTGAGCTTCCTGGATTTCCTGGAAGTCTATTTCCTTTGCCAGACTGGGGAAGTTCTCCTTTATTATTTGTTCAAATACGTTTTCCACTCGTGGCTGTTTCTTTCCCCCTTCTGGTACCCCTATAATCCGGATGTTGGAACGTTTAAAGATGTCCTGGAGGTTCCTAAGCCTCTCCTCATTTTTTTGAATTCTCATTTCTTCATTCCTTTCTGGTGGGATGTTTTGTTCTTCCTTCTGGTCCATTCCATTGATTTGAGTCCCAGTTTCCTTTCCATCACTATTGGTTTCCTGTGCATCTCCCTTCATTTCAATTAGTTTAGCCTTCATATGTTCCTCTAATTTGTGACTATGTTCCTCTAATTTGTGACTATAATCTACCAGTTCTGTGAGCATCCTGATAAATAGTGTCTTGAATTGTGCTTCTGAGGGGCTGGCAATTTCTCGGTTGCTTAGAGTTATTTGCTCTGGGACTTTGAGTTCTTCTTGCACCATCTTTTGGGCTGTCCGTGCCTGTTCCATAGCAGGATCAGAGCCCTAAAGTGTTCACTAGAACAGGGCAACTAAGTCACTGGGTTGTGACGTTGTATGTGGGGGCAGGATCAAAGAGGAGCAATGGCTTCCCGTCTGCCGCCTGCCGCCGCGGCCCTGGCGCCGCAGCCACCACCGTCACCAGGCCCACGCGTTTCATTCCACTGCACTCGAGTGTGCCACTGCCGTCAGCCCTCCACCACTGGGTTTGCCCCCTGGGGCCTGTGTGGTCTGTCTCACTGTGCACGAATGTGCGACCGCAGTCAGTCTGCCCCACACCCCTACTGGTTCTGGGCTGCCTGCAGGCCTATGTCAGGGGATCTGTCCTGCCCGACCCAGCTCCGCTGCTGGCTCCGCCTCTCTTACCGTCCCTGTTGAACGGTTCATAGTTGTTGGACTTCAATATAATTCAGTTTTCTGTTCTTTGGGTGTGTCCTAGTTCTCCAAACCTTTGTTGTGTTCAAACTTAGTTGTGGGAGAAGGCACAGTGTTTCCACCTATGCCTCCATCTTGGCGGAAGTCCTGGGTTATCAACTTTTCATTTTCTATCACCCCTTTGATCCTTTCAGTTCAAAAAGAATCTCTCTGGGAGATACTGGTTGCAGTTGAATTAAATATTAACTAAGTTTGGACAACAAACATTTTTATGTTGCTTAGTTTTACATGTATTGAGATATTCATAATTTATTTTTTGGCTTTCTTTTGTGAAGTTTGTCCTTAGATAATGGGATAGTTCTTCTTTATATTTTCTATCAGTTATATGCAAAAACATTAACTTTGAATGCAACTTTTTCAAATACTTTAAAACTATTTTTTAACAAAAAATGTGTTGTTATATTGAGGCCCATTTTGCCAGGCTGATATTTGTTCCTTTATATTCTTAAAAATAATAAACTATATTCTCCTTTTCAAAAAAGTCCATAGTAATTTGGGTGTTAATAATTTCTATTGCTTTTGTGGATTTTTATTTTTTTAACAGTAATCAAAAGGATAGCATTTATTTCAATTGAATTTCTACTTGTTTATTTTTATTGCTGCAAATAAACAAATGGGATTAAAAGTGATCTTTAACCAGTGTGTACACACATACACACACACACACACTCACCTGCTTTCACATGCCTCTCTGTAACCATGGAAGTAAATATGCTAAATAAACTTCTAAAATTATTAGTAGCTAATAAAATGGTTTTTTTTTCAAGTATGGTGCACTTGACAAAATTCTGAAGATGCCCACTCACCTCTTCTCTGAATTTTCATCCCTTATTTATTCAACTACTAATTTAGGTATTGCTGTGAAGGGACTTTGCACATATAAGTAGGAGTATTAATCAATTGACTGTAAAATGGGCTGATTATCTGGATGGGTTTATTAATCCAATCACATGAACTCTTAAAATTAGAGAACTTTCTCCAATGTAGCAGAAAGGGGGGAAAGATGATTAGGATTCAACATGCTGTTGTTGGTTTTGAAAATGGAGAGGGCTATTGTTACTTGATTACAATGATCACCGTGATGGTGACACAAAGAATGTCAGTAAGAACAGGAATCTAGGCATTTGTGTGAAGCTGTGGGTGAGATCTTTTTACTTAAATCTTTATACTCCTCTCTGATCTCTATATGTTTCAGAGGCCTTGCTTAGAAACTAGCTATCCATGCCATTCTCACACTTCTTTTCTACTTTTTCCCATCTGAAAGTTTTCCAGAGAAGTTTTTGGGTTTTTTTTTTTTTTGAGATTTTATTTGTTTATCTTTAGAGGGGAAGGGAAGGAGAGAGGGAGAGAAATATCAGTGTATGGTTGCCTTCCATGCGTCCCCTGCTGGGAACTGGCTTGCAATCCAGGCATGTGGCCTGACTGGGAATCAAACCGCGATCCTTTGGTTTGCAGGCCCCAGAGAAGTTTTGTAAAATAATACGTAATTGAAAAGGGGGTTTGTCAGCAAAGTACATTTGGGAAAACGTTGAATGAAAAAAATTAAATTGACTTTCTTAATTATAGAGCTGTATGATTATATGACTGTTGCTGTTCAAAAAGAAAGTATATTACCCACATTCATTGATGTATTGACAAAGGGGCACTTTGTAAGATGCTCTTCCCTTTGGGGAAAACTATTCAGATATAAATAATTAATTCCATGAGCCAATACCTGTCTTCTGTTTTACTTGTTAAAACTTGACTTCATCTATGTGATGCAGATTAACCAAAGATTAACCAATCTTTATTCACCACACTTAATCTCTCTCTAGTGTTGGGGGTTTTTTTGTTTATTTGTTTTTTTGGTTTTTTGCTGTTCCTTGAAGAAGTTAATTCAGGGAATAACAGTGGTATTTTACATACTGACTCTCAAAATTTTTTTTTCCTCAAAAGGATAAGAGATGGAAATCTATTTTTCCCTTCCTTTACTTCATTCCCAGCAAGGATAATAAATAAGGCCTAAATTATTGATTTCAACCATTTTAATCATAGAAAAAAATTTCCAAAAAAACATTTTATTGTCAGGCCCTTTATTACAATAAAGACCTTTATTGTGTAATGCCTTTAGAAGTTACAGCCTCCCAATGTTTTTCGTATCTGACTTTAATGGCCCTTGAATGAACTCCAGAAAATATATATCTCTCTAGAGAACACTTTCAAACACCACTGTTGTAAACTACATACTTGAGTAAATATTGCCAAGTTTATTTTTTAACATAATAGCAAAAAAAAAAACTTAGAGTTTATAGCTCTCTTTTAATATGTCCTGAGAAGTTAGCACTGCAAGCATACCAGACAGGAAATTATATAGGAAATGAAATCCTGTATTACTTTATTAAACTATTTAACCAGCAGGATGGAATTGAAGGGGAAAGAGTAAAGAAATATGAACTTAGAATGTAGCTATTTTTATTTATTTATTTTTTAATATAATTTTTATTTAATTCTTGTTCAAGTACAGGTTTCAGTCTTATATTCCCAACCCTACCTGCCCCCAACCCCATGCTCCCTGCCTCCCTCCCCTTTCCACCCCCCACCCTTAGTTATTGTCCATGTGTCTTTTATACTTGTTCATGTGAGTCCATTCCCTTTTCCCCTATGATTCTCTCCCCTCTCCCCTCTGGGCCCTGACAGCCTGTTCCATATTTGAGTGTCATTGGTCGTATTTTGCTTGCTTGTTTGGTTTGTTTAGATTCCTGTTAACGGTGAGATCATATGATATTTGTCTTTCACCGCCTGGCTTATTTCGCTCAGCATAATGCTTTCCAGTTCCATCCATGATGTTGCAAAGGGTAGTAGTTCCTTCTTCCTTTCTGCAGCATAGAATTCCATTGTGTAAATGTACCATAGTTTTTTGATCCAGTCATTTACCGATGGGCATCTAGGCTGCTTCCAACTCTTGGCTATCGTAAATTGTGCTGCTATGAACATCGGGGTGCATAGGTTCTTTTGGATTGGTGTTTCAGGGTTCTTAGGATATACTCCCAAGAGTGGAATTGCTGGGTCAAAAGGTACGTTCATTTTTAGTTTTCTTAGAAAATTCCATACTGTTTTCCATAGTGGTTGTACCAGTCTGCAATCCCACCAACAGTGAACTAGAGTCCCCTTTTCCCCACAACCTCTCCAGCACTTGTTGTTTGTTTCTTTGTTTATGATAGCCAATCTGACTGGTGTTAAGTGGTATCTCATTGCGGTTTTAATTTGCATCTCTCTGATAGCTAGTGATATCGAGCATCTTTTCATGTGTCTCTGGATTCTCTGTATGTCCTCCTTGGAGAAATGTCTGTTCAAGTCCTCTGCCCATTTTTTGATTGGGTTGCTTGTCTTCTTTGAGTGGAGCCGAATGAGTTCTTTGTATATTTTGGAGATTAAACCCTTATCTGAGGTATCATTGGCAAATATGTTTTCCCAAGCTGTTGCTTCTCTTTGTATCTTGATACTGTTTTCCTTAGCCATGCAGAAGCTTTTAATTTTGATGAGATCCCATTTGTTTATTCTTTCCTTTATGTTCCTTGCTCTAGGGGACGTATCAGTAAAAATATTGCTGCGTAGAATATCTGAGATTTTCTTGCCAAGGCTCTCCTCTAGGGTTTTAATGGTTTCACGGCTTATATTTAAGTCTTTTATCCACCTTGAATTTATTTTGGTGTATGGTGTAAGTTGGTGCTCAAGTTTCATTTTTTTGCATGTAGCTGTCCAGTTCTCCCAACACCATTTGTTGAAAAGGCTGTCTTTACTCCATTTTATGTTATTGCCCCCTTTGTCGAATATTAATTGACTGTAGAGAGTTGGGTTTATTTCTGGGCTCTCTGTTCTATTCCATTGGTCTATGTGCCTGTTTTTGTGCCAGTACCAGGCTGTTTTGATTACAGTGGCCTTGTAATACAGTTTGATATCAGGTATTGTGATCCCTCCTACTTTGTTCTTCTTTCTCAAAATTGCAGCAGCTATTCGGGGTCTTTTCTGGTTCCATATAAATTTTTGAAGTGTTTGTTCTATGTCTGTGAAATACGCCATTGGTACTTTAATAGGTATTGCATTGAATCTGTAAATTGCTTTGGGTAGTATGGACATTTTGATGATGTTAATTCTTCCAATCCATGAACACGGTATATGTTTCCATTTATTTGTGTCTTCCTTGATTTCTTTCTTCAGTGTTGTGTAGTTTTCTGCATACAGGTCTTTTACCTCCTTGGTTAGGTTTATTCCCAGATATTTTATTTTTCTTTTTGCTATATCGAATGGGATTTTTTTCCTGATTTCTGCTTCTGCTGCTTCATTGTTGGTA
The DNA here is from genome assembly GCF_014824575.4 of Sturnira hondurensis. Lineage (NCBI taxonomy): Eukaryota > Metazoa > Chordata > Mammalia > Chiroptera > Phyllostomidae > Sturnira > Sturnira hondurensis. The sequence continues at coordinate 704,827 of NW_028096390.1, forward strand.
TACAAAAATGCCTTTGATTTCTGGATATTAACTTTGTATCCCGCTGTTATGCCAAATTCATTTATTAGTTCCAGCAGTTTTTTGGTAGAGGCTATAGGGTTTTCCATGTACACTATCATGTCATCTGCAAACAATGCCAGTTTTGTTTCCTCCTTTCCGATTTGGATGCCTTTTATTTCCTTTTCTTGTCTGATCGCTGCAGCTAGAACTTCTAATACTATATTGAATAGAAGTGGTGAAAGTGGGCAACCTTGTCTTGTACCTGATCTTAGTGGAAAAGCTTTTAGTTTTTGCCCATTGAGTATGATGTTGGCTGTAGGTCTTTCATATATGGCCTTTATTATATTGAGGAATGTTCCCTCTATTCCCACCTTGCTGAGTACCTTTATCATAAATGGGTGTTGTACCTTATCAAAAGCTTTTTCCGCATCTATTGATATGACCATGTGGTTTTTGTCTTTGCTTTTGTTTATTTGGTGTATTACATTTATTGATTTGCGTATATTGAACCATCCTTGCATCCCCGGGATGAATCCCACTTGGTCGTGGTGTATGATCTTTTTGATATATTGTTGGATGCGATTTGCCAATATTTTGTTGAGGATTTTAGCATCTATGTTCATCAGTGATATTGGTCTGTAATTTTCTTTCTTTGTTGTGTCTCTATCTGGCTTTGGGATTAGGGTGATGCTGGCTTCATAGAAAGAGTTGGGGAGTTTTCCCTCCTTTTGGATTTTTTGGAATAGTCTGTGAAGAATAGGGGTTAGCTCTTCCTTAAAAGCTTTGTAGAATTCTCCTGTGAAACCATCTGGCCCAGGGCTTTTGTGTGATGGGAGTTTTTTGATTACTTCTTCAATTTCATTTGCTGTTATTGGCCTGTTCAGGTTTTCTGCTTCTTTTTCATTGAGTTTTGGAAGATTATATTTTTCTAGAAATTTGTCCATTTCACCCAGGTTTTCAAATTTCTTGGCATACAGTTCCGCATAGTAATTTCTTACAATCCTTTCTATTTCTGTGGTATCAGTTGTAATCTCTCCTCTTTCATTTCTGATTGTGTTTATTTGTGTCCTCTCTCTTCTTTTCTTAATGAGCCTACTTAAAGGTTTGTCTATTTTGTTTATCTTTTCAAAAAACCAACTCCTGGATTCATTGATCTTTAGAATTGTGCTTTTAGTCTCTATGTCATTTAATTCTGCTTTGATCTTGGTTATTTCCTTCCTTCTACTTGCTCTGGGCTGTCTTTGTTGTTGTTCCTCGAGTTCTTGCAGGCGTTGGGTTAGGTTGTTTGTTTGAAATGTTTCTATCCTCTTTAGGTGAGCCTGTATCGCTATGAACTTCCCTCTCAGGACTGCCTTCACTGTGTCCCATAAATTTTGGGTTGTGGTGAGTTCATTTTCATTTGTTTCAAGGAGTTTTTTGATTTCCTCCCTAATTTCAATCTTGACCCATTCATTGTTCAATAGCCTACCATTCAGTCTCCATGATTTTGGGTGTTTTGGGTTTTTTCCTGTGGGGTTGGTTTCCAATTTCAGTCCCTTGTGATCAGAGAAGATGCTTGGTATGATTTCTATTTTCCTGAAGTTGTTGAGACTGGTTTTGTGTCCTATCATGTGATCTATCTTTGAAAATGTTCCATGTGCGTTTGAAAAGAAAGTGTATTTAGTTTCTTTGGGATGGATGGCTCTATATATATCAATTAGGTCCATTTCTTCTAGAGTGTCGTTTAATGCTGCTATATCTTTGTTGATATTTTGTTTGGAAGATCTGTCCATTTTTGACAGTGGGGTGTTAAAATCCCCTACTATAATTGTGTTGCTGTCAATATCTTTCTTGAGGTCCTCTAGGATTTTCTTTATATATTTGGGTGCTCCTGTGTTGGGTGCATATATATTTATGATGTTAATGTCTTCTTGGTGGATTCTTCCCTTGAGTATTATGAAGTGACCTTCTGGGTCTCTCTTTATAGCCTTTTTTTTGAAGTCTATTTTGTCTGATATGAGGATTGCTACCCCGGCTTTTTTTTCATGTCCATTTGCTTGGAAAATTTGTTTCCATCCTTTCACTTTCAGTCTGTGGTGGTCTTTTGTCCTCAGGTGAGTCTCTTGTAGGCAGCATATGTGTGGGTCATGCTTTCTTATCCATTCAGCTATTCTATGTCTCTTAATTGGTGCATTTAATCCATTTACGTTTAAAGTTATTATCGAAAGGTACTTATTCATTGCCATTTATGTACCTGTGTTCCTCTCTGTCTCTCTCTTTTCCTTCCTTTCCTTAAAGCAGCCCTTTTAGTAATTCTTGTAGAGCAGGTTTTGTGGAGGCGTATTCTTTTAGACTTCTTTTGTCTTGGAAGCTCTTTATTTGGCCTTCTATCTTGATTGAGAGCCTTGCTGGATAAAGCAGTCTCGGTTGTAGGCCTCTGTTTCTCATTACTTGGAATATTTCCTGCCATTCTTTTCTTGCTTGGAATGTTTCCGTTGAGAAGTCATTAGCCAACCTTATTGGGACCCCCTTGTATGTTACTTCCTTTTTCTCCCTTGCTGCCTTTAGGATTCTCTCTTTGTCCTGGAGTTTTGCCATTTTAATGATGATGTGTCTTGCAGTAGGCCTCTTTGGGTTCCACCTGCCTGGGACTCTCTGCGATTCCTGGATTCGTGTGACTTTCTCTCCCCTCATCTTAGGAAAATTTTCTGTTATTACTCTTTCAAGTAGGTTTTCTATCCCTTGTTCTTCTTCTTCCCCTTCTGGTATTCCTATTATTCGGATATTATTACGTTTCATATTGTCTTGTATTTCTCTTAGACTCTCCTCATTTTTTCTGATTCTCTTTTCCATTACCTCGTCTGTCTGGGAGATTCTTTCCACCTTGTCTTCGAGCTCGCTTATGCGGTCCTCCGCCTCATCAATCCTACTCTTCATACCTTCTACTGTGTTCTTCAATTCAGAAATTGTATTTTTCATTTCCTCTTGGCCTTTGCTGATGGCTTCTATTTCCTTTTTCATGCTGGTATAATTTGTGGAGAGTTCATTGTAGCTCCCCTGTAGTTTCTGGTAGTTCGTTGTAAGCTCTTTGAATTTCCTGATAACCAGTGCTTTGAATTCCACATCTGATAGTTGACTGGCCTCTATTTCATCTAACATTCTTTCTGTGGCTTCCTCCTTTTCTTTCATTTGGGGATTGTTTCTTTGTCTCCCCATTGTTTGTGCTGCCCTTCTCGTTGGCCTCAGCTTCTTAGATTGATCTGTTCTGGTTCCCTGAGTTTATGGCGTGAACTTGTGTGGAGGATACCTGTGGAATTCAGTGGTGCAGTCTCCTGTAGGTATCTTGGTCTTCTCTTCTCCCACTACTCCTCCGGTTGGTGTCCAGCAGTCAAACCGTCTGGTCTCAATAACTGCAGCTGCCTGAGGGGCTGTTATTGTGGCTCTTCTCGGGCCTTGGTACACTCAACTGGTCTTGCCAGTACCCCCTAAGATCCAGACTGGCGCCTCTCACCCGCGCCCTACTGCGAGCGGATTTTCTCCCAGGCTTCCCAGCCCTGGTCTGACAGGAGGGTGTGCGCTCCCAGCCTGGCTTTCTTGTTCTCGTAGGCTTGGGTGTGGACCTTTCCCTGTGTTGTGGCTGAATACACAGGGCAACTCACAATTCTCCCAAACCAACAGCAACAGCCTGACTCCCTGTGTTTTTCTGTCTGGGGCGACTGAGTAGGGGTGAAGCTGGTGACTGGCTCTCTTCCAGGGGCCCAGCCGGCAGCCAGAGACTCCCCGAATTTATTCGCCAGCGGGTGCAGGTCCTGTGCCACAGGGATCACCTGGGCGACTCTCAATTCCCCAAGCCGAGGGTCGGCGCAGACCCTGCCCCACGGGAAAAGCACAGGCGACTGGCAGTTCCCTGAGTAGACGGCCTGCTCGGGACCCCTTCGGGGGCCAGGAAGGCACGTGAGACCCGAGGCTGATGAAACCCGGGGGCTGAGAAGGCGCGCGTGGCTGAGGGAGCAGGCGCCGGCGATGGCGCCGGTGGCCCAGGGACCGGGGAGGCGCGCGCACGCGTGCGACTTGCAGCCAGTCAAGCCGAAGATCACTGCTTGACTCACAGTGTCTCCTAGTCTGCGCCAGCTGAGCAGGGATGGTGCCAGTTTGTGCTGCCTCGCTGGCCGGGCGAGCAGGGATGGGGTTGGTCTGCGCTGGCTGAGTAGGGATGTAGCTCGAAACTGACCCACTTCTGGAGGCCCTGACAGCAGCCCGAGATTCCCCGGGACTGCTCGCAGGCAGGCACGGGCCCCTCGAAGCAGGGAGTGCTCTGGCAGCTCTCAGTTCTCCCAAGCCAGCAACCTGACTCCACGGGTTATCGGAGCTTTCTGGTTTGCTTCCGAATGCTCACTCCTCTCTCTGCCACTACTGGCAGACCGATCTCTTATGGTGTTTTCCAATCTGCGCCCTGCCAGACAGGGGTGGTGCCGGTGACCAGTTCTCTCCCAGAGATGGTGTTGCCCACCCTTGGCTCTCAGAGACCTGGGCGGCCGGCCTGGGCCCTGGCTTGGCCTGGCCGGGGGCCCGCCACCGCCTCTGTGCTGCTCCCTCGTACCTTGTTGATCTTCGGTCGTCTCCTCTCCCCAACCTCTGGTCATTCAGTGTCTGCTACAGTCTCTGGAGTCCTGCCTTCTTATATGGTGAGTCCCCGTTTGGCATCTGCTGTGCTCTTCCGCAGATCAGCCAGGTCCTTCTCTGGTGCGTGGAGAGAAGCGAAATCCTTTGTCCTACTCCGCTGCCATCTTCCCCCTTCCTCTAGAATGTAGCTATTTTTAGAAAAGAGACAAAGACAATATAGAATAAAAAATGACTTTTTATTTAAATTTTCTATGCTATTTGAACAGCCTATAGATTTTTACATATAATAAGTTTTTTCCTTATCACTTTTGTATTGTATAAAGAAAGAAAAGCTGCTCAAATGAAGGTAGAAAGAAGACTGAATTCTTAAGTTTTAAAAGTGTTTTATGTAATACAGTTTTAAGATTCTTGGTATAAAATTGTCTAAAGAAACAAAATTAAAATTTACTAAATAATGTAAATGAACATTCCAAAGAGTCATTAAAATGAAGAGGAATATAAAAAAACTTTTTAGAGAGATTTTATTTTCAAACTCTTGTGTTTTATCACTTTACAGAATGTAAATGAAGAGAGGTAGTGTGAATATACTGAAAATAGAAACCATTCTAACACTTTTGCAGTTACTTGTCTTTCAGAAAGTCATTTGCTTGCCAACTAATCAGCCTCTTGATCTGTCATAAAGATGTTCCTTATTAGAACAAACTAATTTTTCAAATATTTGCCTTCCAACATTAGTAAATTAACCCATTCCTTTTGTTTCTCATAAAGTATACTGACAGCCTAGGGCACATTTAGACAAACATGTTCCAATGTTCCAAAGTGGTCTCCAAAGAATACAAGTATATTCCAACATGGCTCCCATACAACACAAAATTCATTAAAATTATTTAATGAGGTTTCAGTGCTCACAGCATATTCCTTTCAGACATTGTTAATGGTGGTAAATGGCTATGGTGTAGTAGGAAGTTAAATGTTGAAGAGATGTTTCAGTAGAAAAATGATACGGCTATTATAAGCCTTGGGTTGCTACGGAAAGAGGGATGAAGCATGAAAAGTTTTGATAAGGTGAGAACAGCTCCTTAAGGGTTATTAAGTGTCTTAGAAGTAAATTTAAACTGCATATCCTAATTAAGAATACTAAACATTAACTCAAAGATGGGTTTATAAATATTCAATATTTCTAGTTTGTATTCTGTATGTATAAATACTAAGTATTACTTTAAACTGTGTTAAAAAATAATGATACTTTAATATATTCCAGGGATACAGGACTGTATATATTTTAGTTATTGGAGTATAGAAATTTGGGGAGGCAAACAAACTGCTTTCTGTCAAGATGGAGCAAAAAAGAAAAGTATCTGCTTGGTAATTTTTCTATTCCCACAAAGACCTGCTTTGCTGCTTAAAATTGAAATCAATGAGCTATCCTTTCATATTTAAAATAAAGCTGCCTTTTGGTAGTTGAAATCGTTTTCTCTTGTTCACAACTAAACTATACAGTGATTTTGTAAATTCTTGTTTTCATCATCACTGCCTATACATGGAAAATCATATGATTCAAGGAGATTCTGAGAACCATCCCAAATGTACCAAGTTGTAATTTATATATGATATGTACATTGCTGTTTAAGGAGAAAGAACCATAGATTTCATCAGATACTCAAAAAAGTCTGTTCTTTATCACTGACTCTCACAGTCCCACGATTATGCCAGGTTGTATCTAACATGTGGCACATTGGAAAAAGGTACCTCTTAGAGCCTTGCCACTGATATATATGTATATATAAATATTCTCACAGAGAATTTTTTCATGAAATTTGGCTTGACAAAGGTTACCTAGGTACTTATAATTTTTTTTAGTAAGTCTTAATTTTTGTTCATTTGAATATGTCTAGCCAGAAGTTGATAGAGACAGGTTTGAATTGGGTAACAGAGTGATTTTTTTCCCGTCAAGAACTGATCAAAAGGACTTCTGGCCAGGATGGAAGCGTAGGTGGAAACACTGTGCTTCCTCGCAAAACCAAGTTTAAAGACAACAAAATTTTAGTAACAAAAATGCAATGAAACTACAGAAAATTGAACTGCACAGAAGTCCGAAAACAACGAATCATTCAGCCAGATCAGTAAGAGGGGTGGAGTCAGCAGCTGGCAAAGGGTTGCACAGGAAAATTCCAGTGCCCAGCCTTCCGAGCCTCCAGCCGCACAGGTGGTGGTTGGCAGATCCTAGGTGTGGGGTGGCAACAGGCAGACCCAGTGAAGGCGTGGGGCAGCTGGCTGACTGCGATTACACATTCGCGTGCAGATAAACCAGGCAGAGGAGCAAGCAGTGAGACAGACCACGCAAACCAGGGCCACAGCGCTGGGGAAATAAAGCCTAAAAGCCCCAATTGGAAAAACTTTCGGGGTCAAGGTGCCAGGAGAAGCTCCCTGGGGCTCCCTCCATTTATGTCCACTTGAGACATGTGGACATAAACTAAAGTAGGGGGGAATGCTGGGGGATGGGGTGTTCAGGGTGGAGGGGAATGAAGGGGGGAATTAGAACAACTGTAATGGCATAATCAATAAAAATATTTTTTAAAAAAGAAAAGAATGAAGAAACAAGAATTCGAAAAAAAATGAGGAGAGGCTTAGGAACCTCCAGGACATCTTTAAACATTCCAACCTCCAAGTCATAGGGGTACCAGAAGGGGAAGAGGAAGAGCAACATGTGGAAAACTTACTTGGACAAATAATAAAGGAGAACTTCCCCAATCTGGCAAAGGAAATAGACTTCCAGGAAGTTCAGAAAGCTCCCAGAGTCCCAAAGAAGGTGGACCCAAGAAGGAACATACCAAGGCACATCATAATTACATTGGCCAAGATAAAAATTAAGCAGAGAATCCTAGAAGCAGCAAGAGATAAGGAGACAGTTACCTACAACGAGTTCCCATAAGATTGTCAGCTGATTTCTCAAAAGAGACCTTACAGGCAAGGAGATGGAAAGAAATATTCCAAGTCATGAAAAGCAAGGACCTACAACCAAGATTGCTCTATCCAACAAAGCTTTCATTTAGAATGGAAGGGCAGATAAAGTGTTTTCTCAGATAAGGTCAAGTTAAAGGAGTTCATCATCACCAAGCCCTTATTATATGAATTGTTAAAGGGACTTAACTAAAAAAAGAAGATAAAAAATGTGAACAGCAAAATGACAGCAAACTCACAATCGTTAACAACCCCACCTAAAACAAAAACAAAAGCAAACTAAGCAAACAATAGAACAGGAGCAGAACCATAGAAATGGAGATCACATGGAGGGTTATCAACAGGGGAGTGGAAAGGGAAGAGGGGGGAAAGGTACAGAGAATAAGTAGCATAGATGGTAGGTAGAAAATAGACAGAGGGAGGGGGAGAGGAAGAATAGTATGGGAAACGTAGAAGCCAAAGAACTTATATGTATGACACATCAACATGAACTAAAGGGGGGGGTGTGTGTGGGAGAGGGTGTGCAGGGTGGATGGGAGTGAAGGGGGGAATGGGACAACTGTAATGGCATAATCAATAAAATATATTAAAAATAAAAAGGCTGAAAACCAAAAAATAATGTTCTGATAATTTCTGTATATGATTTTAGTATATTTCTTTGTAATTATTTATTATTTACTTAAAAGCATTATTTTGAAAAAGAGCCATACACGTTACCAGACTGCTAACAAGGTTTATAATCCAAAAATGTTTAAGAATCTCTGACTTAGAGGAATAAACTACACATGGTTGTATGATGGTAGGTTCTACTTCCCAAACTCATGTTTCTTCACTAACTGGATTATTTGAATATCCATTGGAATTCAACTTTGTTAATTAAAGTCATAGTTATCTCTTTCTGAGAAGCTAATATTTGTTTGAAAACTTTTAAGAACAATGAACATGCATTTATAGGTAGTTCCCTTTATCTGCTGTTATTACATTTAGCACTACTGTGCAGTTTTTAAGTTTTTTTTTGACAATCTAAGAATTGGTTCTGAGGTTCCATGTTATTTCTCTTGTGCATATTAATGTATTATAAGTCTGCAAGTTAGGGTCAGTTCAGCTTGATTCTCTGGCCTTTTATTTATTTATTTTTGATGAAGAAACTTAAGTCATTTAATAGATCAGTCAGATCCTATTTTTGCACCGAACACACCTGATTGTGGGAGTGACTTTCCTCAAAAGTCCCCCCCCGGTGTGCCACAGTTGAGAGTAAATATAACTGAGACATGATGTGATCTGCTTAGGGAGAAGAAGTGGCCGTTTTCCCAGAGGAAAAAGGCCAGCAGTGGCCAGTTTCTTCAAGGAGAAAAAGGCCTTGAGCTGCCTTCTCCAGGGCCTCTTATTGGGTTGTAATACACAGGAATACAGGGTGGCAAGGATCAAACAGTAGATAACATTTCAAAAAAATCTGAGGGCTTACTATGAGTCAGTCTGTCAGGAACAGAGTTTTAGGGTTTCCTGCTTGAATTTTTGACATGAATGAAAGCACCCTTAGCAGAGCAGATTTCACAGGTTTATCAGGAAGTCTTTGTGATGCCAGATTTTTCCCCAGGACACGCTCTAGCAAGGCAAGGAGATGCACCTCTCCCCATCAGGTATTCAGGCTTAAGGGGATTAGAGCCAGGAAGCAATTCTCCCAGAGAACATGGGGACTTGGGCTTTGCCAAAGCCAGGGGGCAATGTCCATTGCTCTTTTTTGCAGCCCCCAAGTCCTTTCATGATGGCCTCCTAAGTGATCAAATCTGGCTTAGGTTGCCCCCCCCCCCACTGTGAGGGGTCTTACCCATCATTGACTTCTGACCAAGCTTTAGGGGCAGGGAGAAGAAACTGAGGCAACGTTTGCTACCAGAGATAAGGTTTGTCTCCTGTGGCTCACATTCTAGAGGTCGTCCCTTGTCCTTAGCCACAAGGGGTAGAGATACAATTCCTAGAACCAGGCAGAGCGGTCTACAGCACCTAATGTATTCAGATGCATTATTGTTCACTTTCATATTATTGTACAATAATGTAACAGTATTTCTTTTGTTTATTTTTAAAACTATATTTTATTGATTATGCTATTACAGCTCTCCTACTTTTTCCCCTTTGCCCCCCTCTATGTGGTACCTTCATTCCCTCCAGCAGTCCCTCCTTAGTTCATCATGTCTGTGGGTCCTGCATATAGGTTTTTTGGCTTATTCATTTCCTATACTCTTCTTAACATCCCCCTGTCTATTTTGTACCTACCAATTATGCTTCTTAATCACTGCACCTTTTCCCTCATTCTCTCTCTTCCCCTTTCCCACTGATAACCCTCCAAATGATCTCCATATCTGTGATTCTGTTCCTGCTCTTGTTGTTTGCTTAGTTTGTTTTTTTAGATTCAGTTGTTGATAGTTATGAGTTTGTTGCCATTTTTAAGTTAATAGTTTTGATCTTTTTCTTAAATAAGTCCCTTTAACATTTCATGTAATAAGGGCTTGGTGATGATTGTCTCTTTTAGCTTTACTTTGTCTGAGAAGCCCTTTATCTGCTCTTCCATTCTAAATTATAGCTTTTCTGGTTAGAGTAATCTAGGTTGTAGGTCCTTGCTTTTCATCACTTTGAATACTTCTTGCCAATACCTTTTTGCCTGCAGAGTTTGTTTTGAGAAATCACCAGACAGTCTTATAAGAATCCCTTTGTAAGTAACTTTCTGCTTTTCTCTTGCTGCTTTTAAGGTTCTCTCTTTATCTTTATCCTTTGGCATTTTAGTTATGATGTGTCTTGATGTGGTCCTTTTTTGGGTCCATCTTAGACTTATATGTCTATTTCCTTCACCAAATTAGTTTTCTTTCAGTACTTTTTGTAATAAGTTTTCAATTTCTTGTTCTTCCTCTTCTTATTCTGGCATCCCTATGACTGGGATGTTGGTACATTTGGAGATGTTCCAAAGGCTTCTTTAGCTATCTGCATTTTTTTTATTTCTTTTTTATTCTTGCTGTTTTGATTGAATGCTTATTTCTTCCTTATGTTCTAAATCATTGATTTGAATCCCGGTTTCATCCTCTCCACTGTTGGTTCCCTGTAGATATTTGTTTATTTCACTTAGTGTAACCTTTAATTTTTTCTGTTTTTTTTTATTTTGTTGCCATACTCAATGAGTTCTTTGAGTATCCTGATCACCAGTGTTTTGAACTGTGTATCTGATAGGCTGTTATCTCCATTTTGTTTAGTTATTTTTCTCAGGTTTTGTTTTATTCTTTCATTCGGGCCATATTTCTTTGTCTCTTCAACTTGGTAGCCACCCTGTGTTTGTTTCTGTGTATTAGGTAGAGCTACTTTGACTCCCTGTCTTAGTAGAATGGCCTATTGTAGAAAAGGTGCCTGTAAATTGTGTGGGGTGGAGACTTAAGTAGTTGCCAGAAAAGGACAACCCACTTCACCGCTTTGTGACTCTTTTGGGGGGAGGGCTCAAGGAGGGAATAATGCTATTGCCTGGCTTTTAGAGGTTTGCCTAGCACTTGCCATATGTGATTGGTGCCCTTCCAGCTGTTTCCCTGGTGCTGAATCCCAGAGTGGGTGGGTCTGCATAACTTCTAAGTCTGTGTGGGCCCATTAAGTGGAGTCTCCTGAAAATCTGGCAATTTTTTCCACTGCCCCTACCCCTACCCCCACTAGTTTTTATAGCCAGAAGTTCTGGTGATTTCTCTTCCTGGCACTGGAATTCTGAGCGCTGAGGTCTGGCCTAGGGCTAGGATCTCTCACTCTCAAGGGGTGCCTCCTGATTTTTATCTACTGCATGTGAATGTGGGGCCACCAGTTCTGCCGCCATTACCACCTCTCCACAGCCTCTCTGCTATTTTTGTGTCTCCACCCCTCCTACCCATCTGGATGAATCTGGCTTCTTTAAATCCTTGGTTGTTGGACTCCCATACAGCTTGATTTTCTGATGGTTCTGGATGTTATTTGACTTGAGGTCTAGTTGTAATTCTTTCTGTGATTGCTCAAGGAGGTAAAGCATGTTTATGCCTCCATCTTGACTGGACAGTCAGTGTTCATTTAAATATTCTTTTGTAACTATTGGCTCTGTTGTCACAAACTGATTTTATGCCAACGGCTTAGGATAAGTTAATTTTATTTTTATATACTCTACTTTAAAACTTTACTAGAATATGGCTAGGAAGAAATTCCCACTAATCTCTCAGCTGTTATTTGATTAGCTGTTGTTAATCTATTTAAATGTTTTTAAATGTTGGATAAATCTTCTTAAAAATACTGAAGGACTGATAAGTCCAAAATGAAAATGCTAACAAGAGCCCAGAAAGTAGGCATAGCATAAACCTCCTTTTGTCTTTAGAGCATTTGTCCCAACTGGCAAACTTGAACTTTGGTTTTCATACTTCCCTGATAAAGTTTAAGCTCCAAAGAGTTATTTTCCAAGTTTAATCTACCCCATTGGATCAAATCCACCCCACTCACCTAAAGCATGACAGACCCTGACAACTTTAGAACATCCCAAGCACAAACTAATAGTCCAAATTCACATTATCAGATTGCCAAAAAAAAAGAAACTTGGAAAAGCTGAATTTATTTATTTGACAGTGATCTTACACTAGGGTCTCCCAAACACAAAATAATAGCCCAAATTCACAATATCAGGTTGGTCCCAAAAACTTAAAAGCCAAATGTATTTAGTTGAAAGTGGCCTTATACTTGTAGATCCCAGATTGCATAAATCAATACTTCTGCTTTAGAAAATCTCCATAAATTATTTTCAAGAAAAATGAATACCTTATAGTTTAAAAAAAACCATGTAAAGCCAGCAGACAGCAAAGAGACCTCAGTCTATGACCTCAAATACTAGAGCTGAGTCATAGTACATAAAATAAGCTTTTTTAAAAAAGAGACAATTGCTTAAAATTTCTACAAGGAGTAGAAGCTTAAAGGAGAGTCAAATATCTAAAAATAGAAATTCTAGAAAGAAAAATGAAATTGGTATGAAGTAAATAGGAAATTATTGAACTGGGTGAGACAGATTAAATGAAAGTATCCACAATGCCTCATTCAGACAAGAATATACAATATACAAAAATTAAAATTGAATTAAAATGGTTGAAGACATGGGAAATAAAATGAGAAGTTCTGACTTTTGGGGGGAATTTCAGAAGGAAAAAATGGGAGAGCAAACCTTTACTAAAAGTAATTATAAAGATATTTTAAGCAGAAGGAAATGATCCCATATGGAAAGTCAGAGTTGAAAGAAGGAACAGTACCCTCCCCCGAGTGGTAAATATTGTTGATAAATCTAGACATTCATAAAACAGGGCATAGAAAAAGACTAATACACATTGTGGGGTTAATGGATTTTTTTGTATTCTCAAGCATTTGAATAGACTGGGAGAAGAATAAGGTTATTCAATAGTTAAGTATACATTTTTCTAAGAGAATAGTAAATTTTTAAATCAAAAAATGAAAAACCTATGAATTATTAAAATTTAAAAAGAAAAACATAGCCAACATTCAAACTTGCTTATATGATTCACTAGGGAACTTTTTAAAATCCTAATGCCCAGACTCCACACTACACCAGTTAAATCAGAGTATCTGAGTGATTTTAAATTCTCAAGGTGTTTCTAAAGAAAGTGTGAAGAGGGAGAAAAAAAGAGAAGAGAGAGAGCAGAGAGTGCAAAAGTAAGATCCCTGATATAAATAAAAATATATCACTAAACCACATTAAAAGTAAATGATATAAATACTGTAAAGATTTCAGATTATTATTTTTTTAATTTTTAATTTTTTTTATTTTAGTTGTTGTTTAAGTATAGTGTTCTGCCTCCACTTTATGCTGGAGTTTAGAATAAGTATCACTTCTAAAAGTAGAGTTTTCATAATGATAAAAGGTGTGGTTTAACAGGAAGATGTAATGTTTAATTTGTATGTGCCTGATAGTTTAGCTTTAATATATGTAAAGCAAAATCTAACAATAAATCTACAGTAGTTTGGAGGAGTTTGTTTTATTCTTCCCAATATTATAGCTTGATAAATTTCAAAAGTCCATGGGGAATTGTTTTTTAATATTTTATTTATTTATCTTTAGAGGGGAAGGGAAGGAGAGAGAGAGAGAAATATCAATGTATGGTTGCCTCTGCCGAGGACACACAATGTATCGTGTGTCCCCTACCGGGAACTGGCCTGCAACCCAGGCATGTGCCCTGACTGGGAATTGAACCGCGATCCTCTGGTTCGCAGGCCCGTGCTCAATCTACTGAGCTACACCAGCCAGGGCCATGGGGAATTTTAAGAGTAGCACAACACATACCCAATATTTTCATTACCTAAGATTTTCATTACTTAATGTTTTGCTACTTTGTTTCACATTTGTGTGTATACTTTTTAAAAATTTTTCTGAACCATTCGAGTTATTTCAACTCTAAATATTTTAGTATGTATCACCAAATATCAAGAACATTTGTCTACTTAGCCACAATACAGTTGTCATCACACTCAGGAAATTGATACAGTTATATAATACACATGTCTTATTTATGTTTTCCATATTGTCACAATAATGTCCTTTATAACTCTGGGTTGATTGTTTGACCCAAGATCCACTTAATTATTACCTATTGTCTTTAGTTGAATATCACTCAGATCTCATAATGTAGAAAATTCCCTGGGATTAGATGAGTCATGTTATTTAATCCTCACCAGAGGATATGTTTATTGATTTTAGAGGAGAAAGAGAGAATCATCAGTGTAAGACAGAACCATTGATCAGTTGCACCCATACCAAAAATCAAACCCACAACCTATGTTTCTACCCTGACTGGGGAATGAACCAGTAATTTTTTGGTGTACAGGTCAACGCTCCAACCAATTGAGCCACTTGGCCAGACCCATGTTAAATATTTTTGATAGACATACTAAATAGATAATATTATGTTCTCAGTATATTATTAACAGGGAACAGGGCTGTTGATCTCCTTATTGGTGATGATAAATTTTATCTTTTCACTCAGATGATGTCTACCAGATTTCTCCATTATAAATATACCTATAATTTGTAATCTGTGGAGTTGTACGTGTATATTTTCAGTGAGTTTTCTGTTCTTTGACAGTGGTTTTAGCATCCATTATTCTTGCTAGAATGGAGTGTTTGTTTGTTTTATTTTATATGCAGGTTGGAAAATGGTGATTTTTTTAAATTCTACATTGCCGAAACATGCTTTTGTAAAGAGTTTTCCAGAATTCCTGCCCAGATGAAGGCATAGGTAGATACATTTTGCCTCCTCTCACAACCAAAAAAAAGGACAGCAAATTTAAAAAACAAAAAATAACTAGAACTGCCAGAAAAATGGAACAGTATGGAAGTTCAACAACCAAGGAGTTAAAAAAGAACATTCATTCAGACTAGTCAGAAGGGCAGAGATGGGCAGCCAGGGCAGAGAGGACACCTGCCAATGTGGTGGCTGGCAGACTGGATGGTCCCACATTTTCCTGCAGATAAACCAGGAGGAATAACTGGGGAGCAAAACAAACTATGCAACCAGGGTTCCAGCACAGGAAAAGGAAATCTCAAAAGCTCTGGCTGGAAAAACCTGTGGGGGTTGTGGCAGCAGGAGAAACTCCCGGCCTTACAGGAGAGTTCATTGGAGAGACTCACTGGGCCCTAGAATGTACACAAACCCCACACCCAGGAATCGGCACAAGAAGGGACCAAGTTGCTTGTGAGCAGCAGGAGAAGTGACTGAAAGCTGGCTGAGAGCCAAGCAAGCAGCACCATTCCCTCTCTGACCCATCCCCCACAGGCAGTGCCACAATGCAGCAAAGTGGGTAGCACCACCATGACAAATAAATACCTAAGGCTCCACCCCCTACAACATATCAGGCATGGCAAAACAAAAAAAATATGGCCCAAATGAAAGATCAAAGCTCCAAAAACAGAACTGAGCGATGAAGAGATAACCAACCTATCAGGTGCAGAGTTCAAAACACTGATAATCAGGATGCTCACAGAAATGATTGAGTATGATCACAAAACAGGGAAAAGTGAAGGCTATGCAAAGTGATATAAAGAAAAATATACAGGGAACCAACGGGGAAGGGAAGAAAACAGGGACTCAAAACAATGATTTGCAGCAGAAGGAAGAAGTAAACATTCAGGCAGGACAGAATAAATAAAAATCTTTTAAAAAGTATGAACAGTGAAATAACCGTAAACTCACAACTATCAACAACTGGACCTAAAAACAAAAACAAACTGAACAAGCAACTAGGAGAGGAACAGAATCACAGAAATGGAGTTCACATTGAGGATTATCATTGGGGATGGGGAGGGGTGAGAATGTGGGGAAAAGTACAGGGAATAAGAAGCATAAATGATAGGTACAAAATAGGTAAGTTAAGAACAGTGTAGGAAATGGAGAGGCCAAAGAACTTACATGTACAACCCATGCTCATAAGCTAATGGGCCAGGGGGTGTATGCTGTTGGGAGATGGGGTGCAGGGTAGAGTGGGGTAAAGGGGAGAAAAAATGAGACAGCTATAATAGCATAATCAGTAAAATATATTTTAAGAAAAGAATGTAATTTTTCCCGTGGTCTCATGGAAGTAGGATAAATAATTGTTCCTCTTTTCCAGAGACTAAGCAATTTTCTGGGACCTGGGACTTTCAATGCTATAACCAGAAAAGTCCTGGAAAAACAGGGATGAATTAGGAAAACAAAAAAGAGAGAGAGGAACTTTCCCTTTTTCCTCTTTAATTTTGAGTTTCTATGGACTCGTTAGTATTTTAATTCACTGTATTATAATTCATTCCTATTGTTATTCATTCTGATGCAAAAATCATCTCAGATTAGTTCAGTAGAAAATCTGTGAACAAGCTCCTTTGACCTTTTGATATATTCCCATTAGTTTGGGGGCATTATTTTGGCTTGCTTTTATAAGATTACCCAGGCTTACCTTGAACTTTCTCTGCTTCAACCCTGGAATACAACATTCTTCTAAGAATACAGATTCTTTTTCATGAGGGACTAAATTCTGCTCGTTGCTACTTGGTGTTATATTGCTTCTATACCCTTTTGTATGAAACCTCTAATTCTAGCCCATCACTAAAGGGTTCTTTCTCTCCTTTCCCCCATTCTGAATTTGTATCCCCCAGCAACTTTAGTTTATCTCTGCATTTGCTCAGCACTTCAGTTCATGCAAAATAATTTCATGGCTGTACTAGAACAACTACAGCATGATAATTAAAATTCAAGATTTCTTTGCAGGTTTCTTTTGGTCTTTAAAATATCTCCCATGAATGTTATTATAGTCAGCACACTGTGTTTAGAAGACACCATTTTTTTTTCCTGTGCTACTTAGTATATAGTTAGGTACATTAGTTTTCTTTTCTTATTGTTTTGTGCTTTTTCTCATTCCTGTAATTGAATTTTATTTTTGAATATGTGCAGTTAACAACTTTCAAAGCCAAATCTACAAATAAGGTATACTCGGGCATCCATCCCTACCTTAAAACATCCATTTTATTTCCAAATTCTCTGAGACTTTAACACTTCTTTATATTTACCCTTTCTGAGTTTCTTTTGCAAAAATGAAAAAAATATTTTAAATAAATTTATAGATATTGTTTCCTTTTAAAAATTAACTGGAAGATTTTTAACATACCTTAATAATTGAGAAGGCAAGGATGATATAGTATTTGAACATGATTAACAAACTTTTCCTGGGCGGGGGGCGGGCAGGGTTGGGAATATAAGACAGAAAGCTATACTTGAACAAGAATTAAATTAAAAAATTGTTAAAAAAAACAAACTTTTCCTGATGATCATATTTATAATAGTGTACCCAAAACGACATTCATTTCTTTTTTCCCCAAGTGATATATTTCTTTGTTTGTTTGTGTATTTTCCTCACCCAAGTACATACTCATTGATTTTGATTTTAGAGAGAGGGGGAAGGAGAGAAACATTGATGTAAGAGAGAAACATCAATTGTCTATCTTTCGCACATGCCCCAACCAGGGACTGATCTCCCAACCTAGGTATGTGTACTGACCAGGAACTGAACCCAGGACCCTTTGGCTCACAAAACCACACTCCAACATATTGAGCCACACCAGCCAGGGCAAAACAGCAATCATTTCAATCATACATGTAACATTTATACAAATATTTTATAAAAATTTATATATTTTAAAAATTACCTTTTTGAAATATGTTAAATTTATTTAAAAATAGAACACATATCAGTAAGATTTGAAGAGTTGAAATTATGCAGTGTATTCTCTAAAGCCAAAATAATTTTTGGACTGTATAAATGTAACTACTCCTTAACTGTTAAGAAGTTGAAACTACATTCAACCCTTTGAAGGCAACCATGAGGCTGATGTGGCCCCCAGTGAAAATGAGTTTGACACCCGTGTCCTAGGCAAATCAGTGAAGAAAAAAAAAAATAGATGGAACTATCGATGAATGGATAGACAGGAAAGAAATACAAATATTATTTTTCACAGATTGTGTAATTATATACCTAGATTAGAATACCCAAAATAAATACATAGAAAAACAATTAAGATACATAATAAGAACTTAGTAAAGTTGCTGGATATAAAATTATTATACAAAAATCAATTACATGTATGTACCAATAATGAAGAAGAAATTTTAGTGACAAAGTTTATTCATGGGGGAAGACAATAATAGCATAAAATAACAATATAAAGCCAACATAAGGTAGTATGTTAGGTAACATACAATGCAGACAAGCTGAACACATTCTCTCTGCTCTTTAGACTTCAAAGAACCAGGAATCTATTTTTACAGTTGTTTCTCTACATTTTCTTTCCTTTATTTTTCCAACACCTACTCACTATTTTTCTTTCCTTGGGTTTTTAAATTTTTTATGTATGTTTTATTGATTATGGTATTACAGTTGTCCCAATTTTTCTCTACTTTATCCTCCCTCTGCCCTGCACCCTCTAAACCTCCAGCATCCCCCCATTAGTTCATGTCCATGGGTTGTACATATAAGTTCTGTGACTTCTCTGTTTCCTATACCATTCTTAAATCTTTCCCCATCTATTTTATGCCTGTCAATTATGCTCCTTATTCCCTGTCCCTTTCCCCCTCATTCTTCCCTTCCTGCGTCCCCGATGAAAGCCCTCCATGTGATCTCTATTTCTCTGGTTCTGTTCCTGTTCTAGTTGTTTACTTAGTTTTTGTTACTGTTTTTCGGTTCAGTTGTTGATAGGTGTGTTTTTGTTGTCATTTCATTGTTCATAGTTTTTTATCTTGTTTTTTTCTTAGATAAGTCTCTAACATTTTCTATAATAAGGGCTTGGTGATGATAAACTCCTTTAACTTGGCCTTATCTGGGAAGCATTTTATCTGTTCTTCCATTCTAAAGGATAGCTTTGCTGGATAGAGTAATCTTGGATGGAGGTCCTTGTCTTTCATGACTTCAAATACTTCTTTCCAGCCTCTTCTTACCTGTAAGGTTTCTTTTTGAGAAATCAACTGATAGTCTTATGGACACTCCTTTGTGGGCAACTATCTCCTTTCCTCTTGCTGCTTTTAAGATTCTCTCTTTATCTTTAATCTTGGGTAACTTAATAGTGATGTGCCTTGGTGTATTCCTCCTTGGGTTCAATTTCTTTGGGGCTTCCTGGACTTCCTGGAAGTCTATTTCCTTCACCAGATTAGGGAAGTTTTCCTTCGTTATGTGTTCAAATAAGTTTTTAATTTCTTGCTCCTGTACTTCTCCTTCTGGTATCCCTATGATTTTAATGTTGGAATGTTTAAAGTTGTCCCAGAGGTTCCTAAGCCTGTCCTCATTTTTTGAATTCTTGTTTCTTCATTCTGTTCCAGTTGGATACTTATTTTTTCTTCTTGTTCCAAATTGTTGATTTGAGTCCCAGTTTCCTTCCCTTCACTGTTGATTCCCTGTATATTTTTCTTTATTTCACTTTGTGTAGCCTTCACTTCTTCCTTCATTTTGCAACTGAGGTCAATCACTTCTGTGAGCATCCTGATTACCAGTGTTTGAACTCTGCATCAGATAGGTTGCCTGTCTCCTTGTTGCTTAGGTATTTCTGTGGAGTTTGGATCTCTTATTTCATTTGGGCCATATTTCTTTGTCTCAGTGCACCTCTTATGTTGTAAGGGAATGGGGCCTTAGGTATTCACCAAAGTAGGGCAACCCTCTTTGCAGTGTTGTTAGCACTGTCTATGGGGGTAGGGTCAGAGAGGGAATAATGCCACTCACTTGTTCTGCTCTAGCCCCACTTTCCAATGAACTCTCATGTGAGACTGGGAGTTTCCCCCTTTGCAGCAACCCCCACAGTAGTTTACAGGTAGTTTTCAGTGGTGTACCTGATCTTAACAGAAAAGCTTTTAGTTTATGCCCATTGAGTTTGATATAGACTAGATTTCTCATATATGGCCTTTTTCTGTTGAGGTATACTCCCTCTATTCCCTCTTCACTGAGTGTTTTTATAGTAAATGCATGCTGTACTTTGCTTTTTTAGCAACTATTGATATGATCATCTGTTTTTTGTCTTTTGTATTGCTTATATGGTATATTATGTTTATTGACTTGCTTATATTGTACCATCTTCCATATTCTTGGGGTTTTTGTTTTGCTTTGTTTTGTTTTGTGTGTATATATATATAAATATTTTGGTGGGGGGGATGGTTTTGGGAAGGTCAGGGTTACCTCTTTCCTAAATGTTTGGTAAAATTCTCCTGTGAATCCATCTGACCCAGAGCCTTTGTGTGCCAGGGGTATTTTATTACTACTTCAAAATTCACAAGCTGATATCAGTCTTTTCAGGCTTTCTGCCTCTTCTAGATTCAGTTTTACAGGGTTATATGTTTCTAAAAATTTGTCCATTTCACCCAGGTTTTCAAATTTCTTGGTATATAGTTGTATGTAATAATTTCTTACAATCCTTTGTATTTCTGTACAGTCAGTTGTAATTTTGTCCCTTTTGTTTCTGATTTTATTTGGATCATATCTCTCTTTTTTCTTGATTAGTCTCATAAAAGACTTGTCAATTTTGTTTATTTTCTCATAAAACCATCTCCTAGATTTATTCATCCTTCAGATTGTTCTTTTAGCCTCTCAGTCATTTTTCTCTGCTCTGATATTATTTATTTCCTACCTTCTATGCACTCTGGCATTTGTTTGGTGTTGTTCCTCTAGTTGTTGTAGATTTAGGGTTAGGTCATTTATTTGAAATTCTTATGTCTTTTTTACATAGGTCCATGTAGCTATGAACTTAATTCTCAGAACTGCCTTCACTATGTCTGATAGGCTTTGAGTTGTTGTGTGTTTATTTTTGTTTGTTTCCAGAAACTTTCTGATTTTTTGCCCTGATCTGTTTGTTTACCCATTCAGTGTTTAATAACATGTTATTCAGTCTCTATGAATTTTACTGTTTTTGAGGTTTTTCCTTGAGGTGGTTTTCTATGCTCAGATCACTGTGATCTAAGAAAATGCTTGATATTATTTCAGTTTTCTTGAATTTGTTGAGGATTGTTTTGTGTCCTATCATGTGGTCTGTCTTTCAAAATATTCCATGTGCATTTGAAAAAAATGTATATTTTGCTTCTTTGGGATGCAAGATTCTATATATCTATATCAGTTAAGTTCATTTGATCTAGGGCATTGTTCAATATCGCAATATCCTTAGTAATGTTTTGTTTGGAAGATGTATTCATTTTTGGCAATGAGGTGTTATAATCCCCTAGTATAAGTGTGTTGTTTTTCATATCTTTCTTGAAGTCCTCCAAGATTTTCCTTATATATTTGGGTGGTCCTATGTTGGTTGCATATAAGTTTAAAATGTTTGTTTTCATGATGGATTCTTCCCTTGAATATTTTGAAGTGTCCTTCTGTGTCTCTTACTGTGGCCTTTGTTTTGGGGCCTATTTTGTCTGGTGTAAGTACTGCTACCTGGGCTTATTTTTTCCTTTCCATTTCCTTGGAATATTTTTTCCAACCTTTCACTTTCAGAAAATATAGGTCTTTCATTCTGAGGTGGGTCTCTTGTAGGCAGCATATGTGTGGGCCATGATTTCTTATCCATTCAGCTATTCTATGTCTTTTGATTGGAGCATTTAATCCATTTACATTTAAGGTTATTATTGATAGATACTTATTCATTGCCATTTTACTTCCTTCATACCTGTGATTCTCTCTCTCTTTTTTTTTCATTTTCATAAAGCAGTCCCTTTAGCATCTCTTGTATTGCTGGTTTGGTGGAGATGTATTCTTTGAGCCATCTTTTATCTGAGAAGCTTCTTATTTGGCTTTCCGTTTTAATTGAGAGCCTTGCTGGATAGAGTAGTCTCTGTTGCAGGCCCTCATTTTTCATTACTTGGAATATTTCTTGCCATTCTCTTCTGGCGTAGAGCATTTCCATTGATAGGTCAGCTGCTACTCTTATCGAGGCTCCTTTGTGTGTTACTTCTTGTTTTTCCCTTGCTGCCTTTAAGATTCTCACTTTGTCTTGGAATTTTACCATTTTCATTTTGATGAATCTTTGAGTGGGCTTCTTTGGGTTCTTCTTAATTGGGGCCCTATGTGCTTCCTGCATTTGTGTGACTTTTACTCTCATCAAATTAGGGAAGTTTTCTATCATTACTGTTTCAAACAGATTTTCTATTCCTTGCTCTTCTTCTTCTCCTTCTGGTATCCCTATTGTATGAATATTATTCCATTTCATATTGTACTTCATTTCTCTTCATTCTTTTCCAGTCTTTTTTCTTTTTCTTGCTCTCTTTGGGAGGATTTTCTGCTTTATCCTGCAGCTCACTGATTTGATCCTCTGCTTCATCAATCCTACTTTTGATTCCTTCTACTCTGTTCTTTAATTCAGAAATTATATTCTTCATTAATTTTTGGCCCATGTTGATTGTTTTTATGTCCTTTTTATGCTGATATAGTTTGCAGTAACATCCTCATAATTTCCCTGTAGTTTTTGGTAGTATGTACTGGTTCATTAAGCTTCCTTATAACCATTCTTTTGAACTCAATATCTGATAGTTGACTTGTGTCTATTTCATTTAGCATTCTTACTGGGGATTCCTCCTTTCCTTTAGATTGGAGGTGGTTTCGTTGTCTTCCCATTGTTTGTGGGACTCTTCTTGTTTGCTTCTATTTCTTAAATTGATCTGCTTTGATTTTCCTACTTCATGGTGTGACCTTCTATGGTGGGAGGCCTGTGAGATAAAGTGGTGCAGTCTTCTTGGTTACCTGAACTTGATATCGGGATGTCTTTTATGCCTTTTTTGCTGATTTTTTCTGGATGTAATTGGGTTGTGATTGTTGTTGGGTAGTTATTTTGTGGGGATTTTTCTGCCGCTATTTGATTGAGGGTCACTTTGCCCGTCCATTCATGTGTGCTGTTGTGCAGGCACTGCCTGAACAAAACCACAGAGCCCAAGAAACAAACCCACATCTTCAAATATTACTTCCTCCCACAATCCTACTATCAGTAGCAAATGAACCAGTATTAATAGGGTGTATCGAGATTAAGACTATTACAAGAAAAGAGAGTGGATATGAGATGACCTACTGAAAGAGAAGTGATTTTGAGAGGGTAGAGGTAGTAGCACTAATAAGAGTTGGGAGTTGGAGGAGTGGAAGGAGAAAAGGTAGAGATTACCTCATGAATAAAGAAAGGTAATGAAGAGTGTGGAATAGACTATAGGAAGAGAAGCATATAATATTAGGTTTAAACATTAATTAAAGTAGTATGCAATATAGTGAGAGAAAGAAAAAGGAAGGAAAAAAATATTAAATAATTAATAAAAATATAGGAGCCAAATTGAGAGAAAGATCCACCAGAGTACTATCAACAACACATGAGCTAAAATTAATATAGGTGGTGTGGGAATGGTAGGGAAAAAGAAACAAAGAAAAGTCTAAGATAGGGGTGTCAAAGTCATTTTCACCAGAGCCCACATCACCCTGTGGTTGCCTTCAAAGAGCCAAATGTAATTTTAGGACTGAATAAATGTAACTACTCCTTAACTGTTAAAGAGTTGAAATTACATTTGGCCCTTTGAAGGGAGCCATGAGGCTGATGTAGGCCCCAGTGAAAATGACTTTGACATCCCTGGTCTAAGAGATGTTTAGAGGAATGGGAAATGATTTTGTAATGATAGAGAGGGAATACTAAGAGTGAGGAACAACAACTAGACTCTGTGAGGGAGAAATTGAAATTTCGTATGTAAAAGGAAAGGAAAAAAGGAATAAAGAAAAATAGGAGAGAGCAAGATGGCAGCAAGATAGGTCAGAGCAGAGTCCATTTCCCACTGTGCACAGGTGGAATATAGCTGATCTTCTGAGGAACAGAGTGAGAAGCCAGTGGTATCCCAGCATATATGAAGGTTCAGGCCAAAATTATAGAAGTCATGGAAAAATCAGATGGTAAAGGAGTTACTTTGGGATGGTAAGATCCCTGAGACCAACATGGAGACCAGGGTGGCTGCATCCCCAGGCCTGGCGCCTGGCAGGCTTCCCACACCTACTGCAGGATTCTTAGAAGAGAGCCAGGTCAACAGCTCCCTCCCCTACCAAACAGGGAGGTTTGAGCAGTACCAGCATGGACCTGGATGCTTGAAGTTACTGCAGGGAATGAAGATGAAATGGCAAATGCACAGGAACTGTGTTTACCTGCTGAGACTGCGGATGCCTGCTGGGTCATTACCAACAAAACTGGGGAGCAGGATGACACCTGGAGAAGGGAGAAGAGTTGGGCTGTGATAGACCCTGACCTGTATAGTGTCCAGTCTGGTTGAAGTTGGGCTGTATGAGAAGCCAGACACTTGCTTGTAGCAGCAGGCTTGAACAGGAGGAATTTGTTAAAAAATAAAGGCATTCAGTGGCTGTTTAAGGAATTGTCCCAGAGCAAGACCACCTCCACCTCCCCTGGCTGTGCCCCTGCAGCTTCCACAGCCTTGGCTGTGGGCCCATCCCTGGTGCCAGGACCACTGCTGAGTCCCTACCCCACACCAGCCATAGCAGTGGAGGGTGCCCTCCTGTGCCTACAGCCATAGCAGCACATACACGACCCAGCTGCTGCCACAGCTGTGGTCCCTTCCCCACAGCCACAGAGCCCATATACCCACACCCACATACATGGCACCCCCCAACAGAGGAGGGCAGAAAGGCTCAGAGAGTCAGCAGTCCCCCAAAAGACTTAACTCATTGGGGGAGCTGAACTACCCTGAAAAGACTTTGAAAGTCCCTAGCACCTAGGACAGCAAAGAGCAAAAAGCTGGTGTGTGTTTACCCCATTGGTGTGTCTCAAGGACAGCACAACTGGTGGACTGAAGGCATAGGCCTGATGCATAAGGGCACTGGGGGCATGGCAGTGAACTAAGGAACTGGGCCAGAGACCTGGCAACTGAGAAAAGGGCAGCTCATACCTGGCCCCCATCCACACAAAACCAGAGGAAGGGCAAAAAGTGAAACCCAACCATCCTCAGCCTGCTTCAGCCAAGAAGACCACCAGAACTCACTGGGCCATTTTAGAGAACAGGCTGACAGTGACCAGAGGGGAGAGGGGAGGGAATTTCAGGGGAAATAGGGGAGGGATTTAGAGGAACATATATAAAGGATACATGGTCAACAGCTGAGAAGGGTGGAAATGGGAGGGAGGCGGGGAGCACAGGGGGTGGGATGGGATGGGAGTAATAGACAGAAAACTGTACTTGAAAAATAATTAAATAATTTTTATAAAAAATAAAAAAAATAAAATTAAAATATCCAAACAACAAAAAAAATGTAGAAGAAGAAGAAAAAGAAGGCTTTTTTCTTTCTTTTTTTCTTCATTTTTTTCCCCACAAGTGAAACAATAAAACCTGAGACAAATTTCACATTGCTATTCCAGAGAACTTGCAATTTATTGTTATTTGTATTATTATTTTTCCTTCTTTTATTTCACTAGTACTTTTTAAATTTCTCTTCTTTCTGTTTAGTTTTCTTCATTTTGTTTGTTTAATTCCATTATTTGACTGTTTTTCCTTGTTCTTTCTCTCGTAATGTATCTTTAATTTTCCTTCTTTCACTTCATTTGTGTTCCAGTAGCACACTACTCTAGGTCTTCTATTTCCTATTCTTGTTACTTATATCACATAGATTCTGTACCATGATTGTTGCTCCATTACTGTTGTCAATAATTGTTGTTCCACACAATTGTAAATACTACACACCGCTCCTAGATCTTAAACCATTGCACTATTTTCTGGAACTTTATTACTGTTGTGATTGACTCAATTCTCTTGCACACTACACCTATTTTCTATCCTTTACTCTCACTATATCTCATAATATGAGATATAACTCCCACAACCTCAATATTTCTTGGATCCACCTCAGAATCCTCCCCCAATCCAACAAGAGACTTATCTTTTTTCCACTTTGTCTAAAAAGTGACTAATTGAGTGAAATATCACAGTTAACACTGTACTAATCCAAAGCATCTCCTAACTCTTCTCTACAGGTTAGTACTTTAAGGCCAATAGAATACACTCCTGCTGTCTTAATCCATTTTGCCTTCTCCCTCCAATGATCACATAAAAGTATAGGTGGGAGCTGTGAAAACCAGTATACCTGTTGGAAGAGAGGACTCACCAACAAAGGAACCACCAACAGATATTAATGGAAGAAGGTGAAGCAGTGAGTGGAAGCCACACTAACTTCCACCCAGGACCAATCTGGAATTACAACTAAACTGTGGAGAAATTACCCAGAACAAACAACTGAACAGTAGCAAGAGAGAAGCCTCAAAACCTTGTACAGACAAAAAAACAGCTTCAGTACAGACTGTCCGCACCTGCACAGCAGAATACGATACATGGTAGGTGGAGTTACCCTCAGTTAACCAGCCATAGGGAAGGACCCACCAAAGAAAGACCCAACAACAATCAAAACCCAGAGACATCCAGAGAGCCAACATAAATGACAGCCCATGAGTAGCAAGTTCAGGAGATCAAGGAATCTGCACCACTGAATCTCACAAGTCTCCTTCCATGGAAGGTCACACCATAAACCCAGGAAGTCAGAACAGGTCAATTTAAGAAGCAGAGGCTAACAAGTACATTCTCACAAACAATTGGAAGACAAAGAAACAAACTCCAAATGACAGAAAGGGAGGAAGCCTCAGAAAGAATGCTAAATGAAGTAGAGGCAAGTCAACTATCAGATATTGAGTTCAAAACCATGGTTATAAGGAAGCTCAATGAGCTCACAGAGAATTACCAAAAACTACAGGGAAACTACAATGAACTCACTGTAAACTATACCAACATGAAAAAGGAAATAGATACTATCAACAAGGGCCAAGAGAAAATGAAGAATATAATTTTTGAACTGAAAAACACAGTAGAAGGAATCAAAAGCACACTAGATGAAGCAGAGGATCAAATCACCAAGCTGGAGGTAGGAAAAAAAAAGAAGGTAGGGAAAAAATCCAGAAAGAGCACAAAAAGGAAAAGAGACTTGGAAATAACAAAGAGGGTAGGAGAACTGCAGGACAACATGAAACGTTAACAACATCTGTGTAATAGGGACACCAGAAGAAGAATAGAAGGAAGGGATAGAAAATCTGTTTGAAAAAGTAATGATGGGCCCTGGCTGGTGTAGCTCAGTGGATTGAGCACAGGCCTGCGAACCAGTGGATCACGGTTCAATTCCCAGTCAGGGCACATGCCTGGGTTGCAGGCAGGTTCGCTGCAGGCCAACTCCCAGCAGGGAATGCATGAAAGGCAACCATACATTGATGTTTCTCTCCCTCTCTCTTTCCCCTCTAAAGATACATAAATAAATTAAAATTTAAAAAAAAAAGTAATGATGGAAAAATTCCCTAATTTGATGAGAGAAAATGTCACACAAATCCAGGAAACACAGAGAGTCCCAATCAAGAGGAACCCAAAGAGGCATACTCGACACCTCATAACTAAAATGATAAAATTCCAAGACAGAGAATCTTAAATGAACCAAGGGAGAAAAAGGAAATAACATACAAGGAAGCTCTGATAAGACTAGCAGCTATTGCTCAATGCAAATGCACAACACCAGAAGAGAATGGCAAGGAATATTCCAATTAATGAAAAACAGGCCTACAACCAGGATTATTCTATCCAGCAAGGCTCTCAATTAAAATGGAAAGCCAAATAAGGAGCTTCCCAGACAATAAGAAGCCTGAAAGATACCTCCTGCAATCCAATTCTACAAGACATTGAAAAGGAAAAGGAAAAAAAAAAAGGAAGAGTGAGAGGCAGAGAAGAACACAGATACAAAAATGACAATGAATAAGTACCTATCAATAAAAACCTTAAATGTAAATGGATTAAATGCTGCAATCAAAAGACATAGAATAGGTGAATAGATAAGAAATCATGACTCACATATATTCTGCCTGGAAGAGACCCACACAGACTGAAAGTGAAGGGCTAGAAACAAATAAAGTACCTAGGAATAAACCTAATCAAGGAAATAAAAGAGCTGTACTAAGAAAAGTACACAACACTGAAGAAAGACATTAAGGAAGACACAAACAAATGGAAGCATGTACCATGTTCATGGATTGGAAAAATTTATGTCATCATAATGTCCATACTACCCAAAGCAATTTATAGATTGAACACATTCTTTATGAAAGTACCAATGACATATTTCACAGATACAGAACAAACACTTCAAAAATTTATGTGGAACCATAAATGAGTCTGAATAACTGCAGCAATTGTGAGAAAGAAGTACAAAGTAGGAGGGATTACAATACCTGATATCAACGTGTATTACAAGCCCACTGTAATCAAAACATCCTGGTGTTGGCATAAGAACAGACACATAGACCAATGAACAGAACAAAGAGCACAGAAATAAACCCCAGTCTCTATGGTCAATTAATATTTGATTAAGGGGGCAGAGCATAAATGGGGTAAAAGTAGGTAAATGTACACAACTGTAATTGAACAACAGTAAAATAATTAAAAAAAAACAAAAATAAGAAGGCCAGATAAAAGAGAAATTGAAGATAGATCAAAAAGAAAGAGGAAAAAAAGGCTAAGATGGCATAATTAGGATTCGAGTCAAAACAAAAAACAGTAGAAGAAAGATCCAGTAAAATTTGTTATTTGAAATACAGAATTAATGAAGCTAGCAAAAACCTTGAAAAAACAACTACCTTACCCACAACTAACTAGCAAAGTTAGTAGAGAGAACTGGGGTATTTTAATAGCTGGGCAAAAGAATGTGAAATCACCCTTTACAAGAGAATTTATTTTGAGTTCCTGGACGGGGAAAAATAGTTAAGAGGGTGGAGTGGAAACAATTTGTAGCTAGAGAGATAACCAAATTCAAAATGAGAATTTTACAAGAGAAGAGGAAGGTTAGATAGGCTAAGAGAAGGGAGGGTCAAAATATGTAAATTGAAATACACTATAGTATCAAATCTAGTGACTTCTTATATACAAATTCGCTGGACAAAAAATGAATGTTATAAAGCTGTGCTGGAAAGAAAATATCACAAACCATAAAGAAGACCACAGTGGCTTTCATATTGGTGGCCTCTTGTATTTACCACTGTTCTTTTTCTTTCTGGATCTGCTTCTGATGATGTCAGACATTGATCTCATCTGAAGTTAGGCTGCCTGTTTGATACTTCCAGTGATCTGCTGTCACTGGCTGTCTCCTTCCTTTGTTAATATGGTCCCTCTGCACTCAGCAGTCAGGTTTAAGCACCCAAGGGCGCAGCCAAATCCCTCCTGGGGTGGGAGCTATTGTTTCCCCTCAGGTAACTGCTGCTTGCAGGGGAGTAGTCTGCCTGATCAGGGTGATTCCTGTGTATGGGGGTTAGCTCAGCTACTTTCTCAATTCTCACCCCAAAGCCTCCATCCCCAGTCTCTCAAGTCTCTGTATTGCACTCTGCCCCACCTTTGCCAGTGATCTGCTGTCTCTGGCTGTCTCCTTCTGTTGTTTATCTGGTCACTAGGACTCAGCAGTCAGGCTTAAGCACTAAAGGGCCAGAGCAGACACTTTCCTGTGGTAGGGGCTATTGTTTCCCCTCAGGGTACTGCCACTCGGAGGGGAGTGGTCTGCCTGAGCACAAAGGCCCACTGGGGGTTGACTACTGGGGGTCGACTCAGCACTGGGATCCCTGCAGATACTCTCTCAGTTCTCTCCCCAAGGCTTCCAGTCCGAAAACTCATGTGTCTCCAGCTCACTGTGCTGCTGCCTTTGCCTGAGCCCCAGGTAACTGGCTACAAATGAAAATTTATGTGTTGGCCCTTTAAATGGCCCTTGTGTCTCCAACCATCTGTCTCTGGTAGAGAGCAACCCTGCTGCTTTTTCCACTGATTATCTATGTACTTTTTGGGTTCTGGTGTTCTAGGCTGCGAATCCTAGCTTAGGGTTTAGACCCCAAAACATTTTAAGGGGATCCAAAGGCAGCTTAATTGTCTCGCTGGCACTGCCACCTGGGGCACCCAGCCAGCCCTATATAGTCTCCAACTCACTCCTTACCAGACAGGTTGTGCTGAAGCTAGTTCTCTATGTCCAAACTTATATACTTCTTTCTGGCTATTGCTTGGTTGTTTGTTCCGGGTGGTTTCTCCACAGTTGAGTTGTAGTTCCAGATTGGGCCTGAGAGGAGGTGTGACTTCCATTCACTCCTCTGCCATCTTCCTTCCTCCCTAGTGTATTTTTTATTTCATATATTGTATTCTTTTCTTCCTGGTTCTTGTTTATGGTTTCTCTTTCCTTTTTCATACTGTTGTGGTTCCCACTCAGTTCCTTGTAGTTGTCACTGAGTTACTTGAACATATTCATAACCATTTTTTAACTCTATGTCTGATAGTTTGTTTGCCTCCATTTCATTTAGCTTTTTTACTGGGGATTCTTCCATTCCTCTTGATTGGAGGTTCCTTCTTTGTCTCCCCATTTTAGGTGACTGTTTTTGTGTGTTTCTGCATCTCAGGATCCCCTGCTTTTTGGCCGCTGTCTTCTTGGGGTGGGCTTCTGTAGTAGGAGTTCTGTGGTGCTCAGTAATGCAGTCTCTTAGATCTCTATGTCTGGAGTCTCTAGAATTGTACTTTCTTCCATTTATGTTGGCTGTCTTGTTGTACATGGTCTTTACTTGTTGGTGGCTTCTTTGTTAGTGGCTTCTCCCCTCCAGCAGGCTTACTGGTAGTCACAACTCCCACCTTGTCTTGTATCCTGTTGTACAGGTGTTTGTTAACAAAGCAATATTATCAGACAACCAAACCTATACCAACAAAAAGAAAACCCCTACCCCATCAGGAATCTCAACTGCAATTAGGCAAAGATTAATAAAGGTGAAGAGAGATTACAGATGTTATAGGATATGACAAAAAGAGGGCAAAATGGTATTGAGTGGTAAGAGGGAGAATTAATGAGTACAGAGAGAACACAATTTAAAATGTAAGTAACACACAAGGGGTGATGGGAACAAAGGGGTAAGAAAAAGGAAGAGTATACTATGAGGTTTGAAGTAAAATTGAAAACATATTGGACCAATGGGAGCAAAATTGCAGAAAAACCACAGCAGGATCAATAGCAACAGCAGCCAAATGAGGTTTAATAAAGGTGGAACAGGAATAGAATATTGTAAAAAAGTGTATATGAAATTTCTACCGTGAAAAATAAATGGTTTTGAGAGGATCGAGGAAACAAACTAATAAGAGTAGGGCATAAAGTCCAGATTGAGAAAGGGGGAGAAAGGGAAATGAAATTCCTCACTCAACTGATTAAGAGCAGGAGGAAGGCAAAATGGACTAAGACAGTTGGAGAGTATTCTATGGGATTTAAAGTACAAACAAATAGTGAACAAATAGGAGTTCTGTTGAAGAAGTAGAGCAATAACTGTGGTATTTTTTGCCCAACTAGCCACTATGTATAAAAGGTAGAAAAGAAATAAGACTCTTATAAGTGGGGAAAAAGAATGTGAGCTGACTTAAAATGAAGAGCACTTGATGTGAGGAGGTGGATAGAGGAGAAATAGAGTAAGGGATAGAAACATGGCATAGTGTGAGAGAAAATAAAGTTTACAACAGTAGTAAAGCTCAGGAAGATGGTGAAATGGATTAAGACCAGGGAATGGTGCTGTGCAATATTTGGAATAACAGTAATATTATATATATATATACAATCTGAATATAAAGAATAAAAAATAAAAGGCCAAGAGTAGTGAGTTATTTGGAATACTAGTGAAGTGAAAGGAGAAAAATTAGCATGCAATATGAAAGTGAAAAAAAGAAACAAAAAACCTAAGTAAACAAAAAGAAAATTTTTTTAAAAAAATCAAGGTCTGATGAAGAGCAAGGTGAAATTTGTCTTGGCTGTTGTTTGCCTTCTGACTTCTTTCTGGATCTGTCTCTGGTTTTTCCAGGGCTCCAGGTCTTGCTGATTTAGTCCTGGGGTAGGACAGGGTCAGGGGTGGGGGGTGGAGGCTTCTGCTGGTTGTTAATCTTGTCCAGCTAGTTTTGCATATCTTCCAGGCTCCTCCAGGCAGTGGGGGATTGGGCTCTTGTTTTCCCTTTCTGGTAGTTTGGCAAGGAAAGGGCCTCAGTCTGGGCTGTAGTAATCACAGGTGCCCAGTTTCCAGCCCATGCCCTCAGAGCACTGTGTGGTGGCATTTTCCACTCTACACAGTTGGGCTGGGCTGGTGCCAATAAACCTCCTCATTTTCCACCCTTTTGATCATTCCCTGAGTTGAGAGCAAATCATGCCTACAATCTCCCCCTCTATTGGCTGGGCAGCTGCTCACGCAAGATCCCTGCCCAATGTGTCTCAGTTCTAATTTTGAAAAAGTCTGTTTGAGTGCTGCTGCTGCTGCTCCTAATCACTACCTGGCATTCCACACACTTCACCTCTTCTCCCAGCTCCTGGTATCAACAGAACTCATCCCCCTACAACTCTCTGGAACTTTATTACTAGGCCAGCCACTGCTCCCACACCCTAGCTTTGGTGCACTGCCAGCCGTGTGTGTGCCTATGTGCCTTTCCCCCCCTGTGGCTACTTTATTTGTTCAAGTCTCTCCTGGCAGATGTCTATGATTTGCCCACCCTGGGAGGGGAGGGAGCTGCTAGGTTTCTATCACTGACCTGTCTCTCCTCAGATGTTGCCCCCATGGCAGTCACAGTTTCTGATGCCAGGCTCAGGGACTTTGCCTTCCCACCTATAAAACCACCTTACTGCCCATTTCGAAGTGTCCTCTGCACACTTTGGCTTCCAAACTTCCTATCAGCTAAGATTCTGTTGTCTGTTCACTTTGTCGTTTGGAAGATCAGCTAAGTGTCCCAGTGGGTGCACAAGCAAGTGGGCTCAGCTCCCACCTACTTCGCTGCCATCTTCTCTTCTCTTAATTATTCAATTTTGATTTCAAGTCTAATAGTACAGATAGATAAACTCCCATAAATGAAAATTCTTTAAGGCCCTCAGTAACTTTTAAATGTGTTAAAGGAATCCAAAAACTAAAAGAGAGCCAATAATCTACATGACCTAATTTCTCGAGTGTTTGCATTTTCTTATACTTTATTTTTATTTTGCTTGTGTTAAGACACAATAATCTGTTTTTAGGTTGCTACAAACCTCAGGAAAGATCAGATTACTTGATGTTGGCAGCTGCTTTAACCCATTTATGAAGTTTGAAGAATTTCTAACTGTTGGCATAGACATTGTACCTGCTGTAGAGGTATGCATACTTATGTTATTTTTTAAGACATTGAGACTTAACTATTTTACATGCGTATTTACAAAGGAAAAGCATTGTTCTTACATTTCTAAAATAGCAAATATAATTAGTTGTACAAGTTGGTGAGATACTATTTCTATTCAAAACTAAATATATTTCATGAAAATATTTTACCATTTAGTTAACTAATATCAACTTTTCCAGTACCACATTTTTCTCTATTTTCTGTTTTTGTTCCCTGTTTACCATCTATTGTACAATCAAGAAACTTTAATATATTGCACAAATTTTCACATTGCTGTAATGTTTGGGCTTTTGATTGTTGTTTTTTTTTAATGCATCTGTCATTCTGAAATGTATTGTGATATGGAGCCAATATGGAATAGTGGAAATAGCAAAGGCTTTGGAGTCAACCAAACTTATTTAATACCAGCTATTTGTACTTAGTAAATGAAACAACTTACCTTTACATAGTATGTTTCCTCTACTTTTAAAATTAGAGTTTTTTAGTGACAAAAATTTGTGTTTTACATTTTACTTTTGATATAACACCAGGCACAAAAAAATTTAAATTAAGCCCTGGCTGGTATAGCTCAGTGGATTGAGCACTGGCCTGTGAACCAAAGGGTCACTCACCAGTTCCATTCCCAATCTAGGTACATGCCTGGGTTAGGTCCCCAGTAGAGGGTGCTTTAGAGACAATCACACATAATGATGTTTCTCTATCTCTCTTTCTCCCTCACTTACCCTCTATCTGAATATCAATCAATAAATTCTAAAAAATTAACCATAAAAACTTACAAATTAGGTGTTATTTTTAAAGAGAACATATGTTACAGTATAAATTCTTTGAGTTAGGGATTTTTTTCTCACTGCTATGTTCCTAGCACCTAGAAACATGCCTAGTACAGTAAGTACGCATTAAATACTTTTTGAATAAAAGAATCTAATCTTACTTTCAACCTGGGTTTGAATCTCTGAACCTCAGGTTTCTCATTTATATAATGGGTTTAGTAATGAATCATACTTTATAATTTTGTTATAATGCATGCTTGAGGAAAAGTATTTAAAGCACTTAGTCAAGTACTTGTTATATAGTAAGTGCTAAAGAAAGATGTTATATTCTTATTGAGATGTTCCTAATGAAAATTCAACTTTTACATGAATCTTTAATTTTGATGAGCATGACTCTTTAGATTAAATCTATATAGTAATATTGAGGAACAAGAAAATGCTAAAACCGTTACTGTTATCTCTACTTCCTACAGATGGATAAATGTTTGTTTTATATTAAAACAGCTCTTCTTAGGTTTTCACTGGAGAAAATTCCTGTGTCATCAGGAGTTAGAGTTTTAAAGGGTAGGTGACTCTCACCTTTCTTCCTCAAGATACATATTAAGAGATGTCCTTCAGGGACTACTGAGATATGATAACCATTTGATTTGAACCTGAGGCTTAAATATTATTCTTAAAATATTTAAGTTGTTTACAGTTTCAATTCTAAAGTTATTATTGAAAGCAAAACAGCTTCTATACATAAGTTTAGTAATAGGATCATAGTTTCACAGTTTCAGAACTGTATAATTAAATTAAAGGAAGAGTTCCAGTTTAAAACATAGTAACAGTGGCCAGATTGATTGATTCTCTTTCCCCTGCCTAAAGCAACAAAAAAGTGAACAAAATATTCAAAATAATTTTAAAACAGTAGACATTAATTACTGATGAATAATAATCCCCAAGAGACTGAAAACTAGATGAGCCCTAAAATTGTACCTGCATATAGCTCTCAGAGTTTCCAGGACATAGCACAAAGAGAGGTTCCCAGCCCCTCTGATTCCCATGAGTTGTGGAGGCGGAACTTGAGAGTCCTAGCAGACCAAGACAGCTAAAATCCCTAGGACAGAGCACCAAAAATATGAGAGCTACACAGAGGGAAAACTCCAGGTGTGCAGAGCTCTCTTTTAGTACACAGCTGAGTACTGATCAGTGTGTGTGTGTGTGTGTGTGTGTCTGTGTCTGTGTGAGAAAACTACATGAGACTGAAGGAAGCACCACCTGAAAGGACTAGAGGTTATAGTGCTTGGCATTCACACAGGCTGGAAATACACATAGGCTGGAAGTAACCACACTGGAAAAGTCAAGAACCACAATGCATTTTGTAGAGTACACAATAGAGCCTTTCCTTACTAGTGAGAATAATAATTAGCCTTAGAATAAAAACTGCTTCAGTTCCACCTAACAAATCTTAAAAGCTAGACTTGAAAAGATCAAACTGTCTCAGGTAACTTAACTGTGCCCCAGAACAAAGCTCAAGAATATTTATAGAGAATATAAATATTCAATATATTTATTGAATACAAATAGTCAATGCAAAGTCATCCAGCACCCAACAAGATGAAATGCACCATTTCTGGCATCCAATGAAGAGGTAACGAGCCAAGTAAAGAAGCAAGAAAATAGGACCCACAATGAGGAGATAAGTCATGCAACAAAGACCAACCCTGTACTAACATAGATGTTAAAATTAGAAAATGGGAGGGCCAAGATGGAGGAGTAGGTAGCTACACTTTGCTTCCTTGCACAACCAAAGTTAGGATATCAACCAATTCAAAAACAAAAACAACAAGAACTGCCAGAAAATTGAACTGTATGGGAGTCCCAACAACTGAGTTAAAAAAGAAATGTTCATCCAGACTGGTAGGAGAGGTAGACACAGGCAGCCGGGTCAGAGAAGACACATGGCAAGGTAGCAGCAAGGACCAGGTGGCCCCACATTCACTTGCAGATAAACCAGGAGGAACAACTGGAGGATGAGACAGATCAGCACAACCCAGTCTTCTAGCTTGGGAAAGTAAAGCCTCAAAACCTTTGCCTATAAAAATATGCAGGGGTTGCAGTGGCAGGAGAAACTGCCAGTGTCACAGGAGAGTCTGTTGGAAGGGTCTACAGGGTCCTAGAACATACACAAGCCCACCCACCTGGGAATCAGCATCAGGGAAGCACCTAGAAGGGGCAGTTTGCTGGTGGGAAGCAGGGGAGGTGACTGAAAGTGGGGCAAGAACTGAGCAAGCACCATTGTACCCACTCTGACTCCTTCCTCACGTGCAGGGCCACAATGCAGCATCATGGATTGCCCTGCCCTGGTGAATACCTAAGGCTCTGCTCCTTACAATGTAACAGGTGCACCAAGACAAAGAAATATGGTCCAAATGAAAGAATAGATCAAAACTCTAGAAAAGGAATTAAGCAATGAGGAGATAGCCAACCTATCAGATACAGAGTTCAAAACATTGGTAGTCAGGATACTCACAGAAATGATGGGGTACAGGTGCAAAGTAAAGGATGAAGTGAATTCTATACAAAGTGAAACAAAGAAAAATATATAGGGAACCAACAGTGAAGAGAAGAAAAACAGGACTCAAATCAACTATTTGGAACAAAAGGAAGAAATAAATATTCAAATAGAATAGAATGAATAAATGAGAATTCAGAAAAATGAGGAGAGGCTTAGGAACTTTTGAGACAACTTTAAACATTGCAACATCTGAATCATGTGGGTGCCAGGAGGAGAAGAGGAAGACCAAGAAATAGAAAACTTATTTCAAAAAATAATGAAAAAAACTTCTCTAATTTGGTGAAGGAAATAGACATACAAGTCCAGGAAGCTTAGAGAGTCCCAAACAAGTTAGACCCAAAGAGGAGCACACCAAGACACATCATGATTAAATTACCCAAGGTTAAAGATAGGAAGAGAATTTTAAAAGCAGCAAAAGAAAACAAGATAGTTACCTATAGATTAGCTGATAGTTCCCATAAGACTGTCAGCTGATTTCTCAAAAGAAACCTTACAGGCAAGAAGGGGCTGGAAAAAATTATTCAAAGTCATAAAAGTCCTGAGAGAGTAATCTTGGATGTAGATCCAATCTTGGCCCCTGGGCTTACGTCCAAGATTACTCTATCTAAAAAAGCTATCATTTAGAATGGAAGGGTAGGTAAAGTACATCCCAGACACAAGTTCAAGTTAAAGGACTTCATCATCGCCGAACCCTCATTATATAAAATGTTAAAGGAACTTATCTAGGAAGATCCAAACTATGAACAGTAACATGACAATAAACCCACAAGTATCAACAATTGAATCTTTTTTTTAAAAGTAAGCAAACTACTAAACAGGAACAGAATCGCAGAAATGAAGCACATGGATGGTTATCGGAGGGGGAAAGGGAGAATGGGAGAAATTTACAGGGCATAAGCATATTATGGTAGGTACAAAATAGACAGGGGGTGGTTAAGAATAGTACAGGAAATACGGAAGCCAAAGGACTTACGTGTATGACCCATGGACATGAAGTAAAAGATGAGGAATGTTGGAGAGAATGAGGATACCAGGTACAGTGGGATAAAGGGGAAAAAATAAAAATGGGAGAACTGTAATAGCATGATCAATAAAATAAAAAAAATTAGAAAACAAGAACATTAAAATAGGGGCATCATGACTATATTCCATGTGCACAAGAAGTTAAGTAAATACATAGAAGACATTTTAAAATATGCAAATCTAATTTCTAGAAATGGATTAGTATGATATATAAGAAATACAAACTATATGGAACTAATGATATAATTAAATATTACAGAAGAAAAGTTAAATTAAAGACATGGCAATAAAACTATCTCAAATTAAACATGGAAAAGAAAATTTTTTAAATGGAAGAACATCACAATTTTAAGTGGCCAAATTTCAAATGGTGAAATACAGGCATAATTGGAGTTCCCCCCAAAAGGGCAGAGGGTTCAGAGGGTTAAAGAAATGAGTTTTCAAACTTGATAAAAGCTATAAATCTACAACTCCAAGAAGCTCAATAAACCCTAAGCATACACAAACAAAAAAAATAAAGAAAATTACACCCTGGCTGGTGTGGCTCTGTGGATTCAGTACTAGCCTGTAAACCAAAGGGGCCCTGGTTTGGTTCCCATTGTAGGACACATGCCTCAGTTGCAGGCAAGGTCCCCAGCAGGGAACGTGCTAGAGGCAACTACCACACTGATGCTTCTCTCCCTCTCTTCCTTCCTATCTCTAAAAATAAATGAATAAAACCTTTAAAAAAAGAATTGCACCAAGGAACATCAAACTTCTACCCCCTAAAAAAAACAGTGATAAAGACTGTCTTAAAAACTAGCTAAAGATTTATGAAATGAAAAAGACATGTTAAAAGACTAAAAGAAGATAAAAATTTGTCAACTAGGATCCAGACTTAGTGAAAATATCTTTCAAAAATGAAGGCAAAATAAGGTATTTTTTAAAATATACAAAACCTGATAGAATTCAAGATCAGCAAACCTGCATTATAAGTAATGTTAAAGAAATGCTTCAGCCAGGTGGAGATATGGATCTGCAGATAATAATGAAGAGTACAGGAAAGAATAACTTCATAGCTGTAAAAAAACATATAGTTTTATTATTTAAGATCTTTAAAAGATAACTAGCCATTGTTAGGGGTTAAATGTACTCCTCCCACCCTGGCTGGTATAGCTAAGTGGATTGAGCACAGGCCCGTGAACCACACGATTGTGGTTCAATTCCCAGTCGGGGCACATGCCTGGGTTGTAGGCCAGTTCCCAGCAGGGGACTCACAAGAGGCGACCATACATTGATATTTCTTTCCCTCTCTCCTTCCCTTCCCCTCTAAAGATAAATTAAATCTTTAAAAAAATCTCCTCCTCCCAAAAAGATATGTAAGAGTTGTAAACCCTAGTATGTGACTTGATTTTAGAGATAGGGTCTTTTCAGAGATAATCAAGTTAAAATTAGGTCATCAGGATGGGCCCTAATTTAATATGACTATGTGTTCTTATAAAAAGGAGAAATTTTGACATATATACACAGGAAGAATGTGATGTAAAGATGAAGGCAGTGGGATGATGCATTTACAAGCTTAAGAGCACCAAAGATTTCTAGGAAACAAACAAAAGCTAGGAGAAGGATATGGAATCAATTCTTCCTACAACCCTCAAAAGGGCCAACCCTGAATTACTTTGACTTCTGACTGCTAACTTCTAGAACTATGACAATATGTTTCTGTTGTTTAAGCCACCAAGTATTTTGTTATGGCAATGCTAGCAAACTAATATAACCATTTAAATAAAAATAATATAGAATGGGGCTTATAATGTATGTAAAAATAAAATGTAGGATACCAGTAGCACACAGAATAAGAAGGGAGAAATGGAGATATACTATTTTAAGGTTATTACACAAGAAGTAATGAAATATTATTTGAAGATAGACTCTAATATGTTAAAGATGTATACTATAAATACTGAAGCTAATGAGCCAACAAAGGAGATAAAATGGAATCATGAAGAAATTTAGCTAATTTGAAAGATGGCAAAAAAAAAAGGAAGAATGGAAACAATGAAGAGATAGCACAAATAGAAGATAAATAGCAAAATTACAGATTTAAACCCAAGTGTATCAATAATCCCCCCTTAAATAGCTATGACTTAAACACCCCTACTAAAAGGCAGAGATTGTCAGATTGAATAACAATGCATTACCTAAATTGATGCTACCTATAAGCAATTCACTTCAATTATATAAACACACAAATAACAACAGGACAATGGATAAAAGAATGCTAGAGTGGCTATTATAATCAGATAAAGTGGATGTCAGAACAAAGAGTATTAGCAGCAATAAAGAGGGTCATTTCATAGTGATGAAATGGTTAAATCAATCCTGAATATTTATGTACCTAATTACAGTATCAAAATACATAATCCAAAAACTAATAAAATAGCTAGTGGAAATTGACATTTATAAAATTAAAGTTGTAGATTTGAATAACCCTCTTTCAATTAATGAACAGAACAATTAGAACATTAATCAAAGAAGAACTCACCAGGAAAATTGGGCTACATTCTAGAATGAAGATAAACAAAAATATGAGATACTAACATGCCTAAGACAATAAAGTAGTTATCTATTGGAAATTTTTCAGAACTAAACATTTTTATTAGAGAATAAAGAAAATCTCAATGCAATGAGATCAACTTTCCAACTAGGGGGGAAAAGCACAATAAATCCAAAGGACAAGAAAGAAAGTAATAAAGATGAAAGCAGAAATCTGATTAATGAAATAGAAAACTTTCAGAAAAAGAAGGGGAAATTGAGAGTGACATCAGTATCATGGCAGTGTGAGAAAACCTCTTAGTGTCTTCCTTTAAAGATACAGCAGGTTGGACAACTATAATTCAACAAAGGATTCCCTACTAAACAAAAAATGCCCAAGACTCTCCCATTGAGACATCTGAAGGGGGGCTTTAGAAGTGAGCAGCTGAGGCCTGGGGGGCAAAGGTGACAGAGGAGGGAGCTACAGAGGCATTCCAGCAATTGTGGCAGCTCCAGCAGATGCTGTATCACTGAAGTAGGATTGCAACCTCCTCTTGGCAGATCAGAGGCTGGTACACATTGAAGCCAAGCCCAGGGACAGTGGCCAAGAAGTGATGCAAGTGGTGGCACTGCTGTGAAGCAGCCACCATCACCAAGGAAAAAGAAACAAAGCTACAGATGTATAAGTCTGCTCAACCCTCACCCTCCTGTAGCCTGCTGTTTACAGTAGAGGCAGCAACAGTGGAGGCAGGTTGTGAAGGGGTAGAAGTAACACTTTAACTGGAGTGGCCTATACTCATTTGAGCTGAACTCAGTGGAAAAAGTAAAGCCACAGATATGCAACAGCCCACTTATTCCACCAACACACACCAACCATTGTGGTGGAACCTGGTAGAGGGAGCAGGGACACCTCAGATAGTGCAGTGCAGCCAGTCACTTGTAGTTGCAAGAAAGCAGGGTGGGGAACTCATAGACCTGGATTCCCATTGCTGGCCACATACTTGGGGAACTCATAGACCTGGATTCCCATTGCTGGCCACATACTGCCATGGGTTATACTCCTCGGGGAATACAGGGCATTTTTCACTTTGAGGTAACTCCATCCCACAGAATTCCTGAAGTCCCATTACTACAGGTAAGAAAAAAACTGCACTGTAACACCACCTACAGTGCAAAATAAAAGAACTCTATTTATCAACCTGTTAAAGAGTAAAAGGCAACAAGTACTGTAATACATCATGTACTATGAACAACCAAGATGACAAGGTAGGTCTGAAATAAAATAAAAAATCTCCAGAAAGTAAACTCAAAGACCTGGAATGTTGTGATTTAAATGACAGAGAATTCAAGATTGCTTGCTGCTATGAATAGAGATACAAAAAACTTCAAGTGATACAAGAAAACTCACAAAGACAGTTCATTGAGCTCAGAAGTAAAATCAACAAATAAAATATGTACTTTATGAAAGAGATTGAAACTATGAAAAGGAACCAAACAGAATTTTTAAAGCTGAAGAATTCAATAAATGAGATGATGAATGAGTTAAAGAGCTTAGGAAAATAGAGCAGACAGGATGAGAGGAAGAATTAGTGATATTCAAGATAGAAATCTACACATGGCTCAGATGGAAAAAGAGGTAGAATTGAGAGTGAAAAAATAAAACATGAAAGATCTCTATGAGAACTATCTGACTACATTAGAAATAGCAATATAAGAATATAGAGTATATCAGAAACAGAAGACAGGGAGAAGGGAACAGAGAGCCTATTCAAACAAATAATAGATGAGAACATTCCAAACTTACAGAAAGAGCTGGACCTTGGAATCTAAAAAGTTTAGAGAACACATAACTGTCTCAATTCAAAAAGACTTTCCCCAAAACTCTTAGAAGTTTATGACAAAGAGAGAATTCTCAAGGCATCCAGAGAAAAGAAGACTGTGCCATATTAAGAAAACCCCATTACAATAACATATCAAAATTTTTTTTCAGGAGAAATCCAATAGTATATAGGAGAGAGGAGAATGAAATATTCAAAATATTGAAAGGAAGAACTTACCAACTAAGAGTAATATATCCAGCAAAATTATACTTTAGATATGAAGAAGAAATAAAGGCTTTCCCAGATTTTAAAAAACTGAAGAAATTTACCATCACATGACCTGCATTATGGAAAATAAGGGTATTCTTTTATCTGAAACAAAAAGACAAAAGGATACAAAACTGAGCAAGATGACTGACAGACAGCAACATGAAACTGCAACACTTGTTCAGAGTAGGACTTAACAAATATAACATAAAGGTTAAAGTAGGTAAAGGCATTTTTCAAAAAGAAAACAGCTTCTACAGTTTGAAAATGAATGCATGGCAAAAAAAGATGGATAATTTGTGAAAACAAACATAAAAGAGGAAGGATGGAATGACTAGTTGCACAGGTAAATGGAGATAAGATACAATAAGAAGAAGAAAAACATTTGTACATAGGAAACTTTTTTGCATGAGCCTAATAGTAACCACGAAACAAAACTTAAGAACTGAGACACATACGATAAAATAGAGGAACCCAAGGGAATACAATCATAGAATACCAGCAAGCTAAAATAGGAAACAAAAACAGGGAAAAATAAATAATGGAAACAGAGAGCAATCAGAAAACAAAAGATAAACTGGCTACAGGAAACCCCCATTGTGGGGGGGACTTCTCTCTCGAGTTCCCCCCGAGTGCCACAGACGAAAATGAATAATGACCAATACATGCTGAGATCTGTTTGGGGATGAGAGGAGTGGGCTGGTGGCCAGTTTCTCTGAGGAGAAAAAGGCCCCGAGCCCCCTGCTCCAGGGCCTTTTATTGGGTTGTAATATACAGGAATACAGGGTGGCAAGGATCAAACAGTAGGTGACATTTCAAAGATATCTGAGGGCTTCATAGTCTGAGTCAGTGTCTGTCAGGAAGAGAGTTGCAGAAAGTTTGGGAGACATGTTAAACTCAAGAAAACTGAAGCGTCCTCTAGGACCCTTATCATATGAATGAGAGCACCCTTAGCAAAGCAGATTTCACAGGTTTGTCAGCAAGTCTTTGTGATGCCAGATTTTTCCCCAGGACACGCTCTAGCAAGGCAAGGAGGTGCACCTCTCCCCAACAGGTAATCAGGCGTAAGGGGATTAGAGCCAGGAAGCACCTCTCCCAGAGAACATGGGGACTCGGGCTTTGTCAAAGCTAGAGGTGGAGCGCTACGCGAGAGTCCATTGCTCTTTCTTGTAGTCCCTGCCCAGTCCTTCCATGAAGGCCTCCCAAGTGATCGAGTCTGGCTTAGGTTGCCCCCCACACTGTGAGGGGTCTTACCCATCATTGACTTCTGACCAAGCTTTGGGGGCAGGGAGAGGAACTGAGGCAGTGTTTGCTACCAGAGACAAGCTTTGTCCCCTGCAGCTGGCACTCCAAAGGTCGTCCCTTGCCCTTAGCCACAAGGGGTAAGGTACAATTCCTAAAACCAGGCAGAGCAGTCTACAACACCCCATATATCAGTAATCACCCTACACCTAAATGGATTGAACTCACAAATAAAAAGACAGAGTAATGGATGCATTAAAAAAGAGAGACCAAACTATATGTTCCCTTCAGGATATACATCTCAGCTACAAAGACAGACTCAAAGTAAAGGGGTAGAAGATGAATCTCCAAGAAATGGCATCCAGGGAAGAGTGTATGTCACTGTACTCGTATCTGACAAAATAGATTTCCAAATAAAAATGGTAAAAGAGACAAAGACTTTTATCCTGATAAATGGGACAATGCATCAAGAAGACATAACACATCAATATACATGCATCCAACCTGG
Organism: Sturnira hondurensis; assembly: GCF_014824575.4. Lineage (NCBI taxonomy): Eukaryota > Metazoa > Chordata > Mammalia > Chiroptera > Phyllostomidae > Sturnira > Sturnira hondurensis. The sequence goes on from NW_028096390.1 coordinate 748,857, forward strand.
AAGCACCAAAATATATAAATAAAGCAATTAATAACAAACCTAAAGGAAGAAACTGACTAAGTACCATTATATTAAAGGACCTAAATACCCCATTGACAGCAATGGATAGATCATCCAAAGAGAAAAACAGTGAGGAATTTTGACCTTAAATGACATATTACACCAAATGGATATGATCTATACATACAGAGATTTTTATCCCAGAACACCAGAATATTCATTCTCCTAGTGCTTATGGAACATTTTCAAGGATAGACCATATGTTGGTGCACAAAAGTTAGCCTCAACAAATTTCAGAAGATTGAAATCATACCACACATGTTCTCCTACAATAATGCTTTAGAATTAGAAATTAACTGCAAAAAAATTAAGTTGGAGACAACTCAAATATGTGGAAGTTAAATAATAAACTGACTGGGTCAAGGAAGAAGTAAAAATAGACCAAAAGATATAGAGAGACAAATGAGAACGATAATATGATATGTCAAAAATTTTGAATGTAGCAACAAGAAAAAGTTTATAGCAACAAAGAGCTGATTCTTTGAAAAAAATAATTAAATTGACAAACCTCTGGCTAGATTCACTAAGGAAGAAAGAGAACCCACTCACACTAAATCAGAAACCAAAGTGGGGTAGGATCAAATGTGGGAGGTGAAGGTGGGTGGGGCTGGGGAGAGCGGAGGAGGGAAAATGGAGACCACTATAATTGAACAACAATAAAAATAATATTTTTTAACAAAATGAAACAAGAGGATTTATGACCAGGATGGAGGCATAGGTAGACACACTGTGCCTCCTTGCACAACCAAATGAAGGACCGCAACAACTTAAAAACAAACAAACAAAAAAAAAAACATCCAGAACTGACAGGAAATCGAACTGTATGGAAGTCCAACAACCAAGGAGTTAAAGAAGACACATTTATCCAGACCAGTAGGAGGGCTGGAGACAGGTAGCTAGGCAGAGAGGACTCGCAGCAAGGCAATGCCTGGAGAAATGGGGCACTCAAGGCTGCAGCTGGGCATCTGGGCAGCAGTGGGTGGACCCGGTGAGGCGGCAGATTGCAGATTAGGCAGTCCCACATTCACATGCAGATAAACCAGGAGAAACAACTGAGGAACAGGACAGACCCCATAACCCAGGGCCCCAATGCAGGGAAAAAAAGCCTCAAACCACTGATTGAAAACACCTGTGGGGGTTGACGCAGCGGGCGAAACTCCCAACCTCACAGGAGAATTTGTTGGAGAGACAAACAGGGTCCTAGAATGTACACAAACCCACCCACATGGGAATCAGGAACAGAAGGACCCAATTTGCTTATGGGAAGTGGGGAAGTGACTGAAATCTGGCAGAGAGCAGAGCAAGTGCCATTGTTCCCTCTCAGACCTCTTTCCCACTTACAGCATCACAACACAGCAATGTGGGTTACCCCAACCCCTGAACACCTAAGGCTCCACCCCTTACTATGTGTAACATGCTCATCAAGACAAAAAAAAATGACCCAAGCGAAACAACAGATCAAAGCTCCAGAAAAAAATACAACTAAGCAATAAAGAGATACCTAACCTATCAGATGCACAGTTCAAAACACTGGTAATCAGGATGCCCACAGAACTGGTTGAATTTGGTCACAAATTAGATGAAAAAATGAAGGCTACTCTAAGTGAAATAAAGGAAAATGTATAAGGAACCAATAATGATGGGAAGGAAATGGGGCTCAAATTGATGGTGTGTACCAGAAGGAAGAAAGAAACATCCAATCAGAAAAGAATGAAAAAACAAGAATTCAAAAAATGAGGGAAGGCTTAGGAACCTCCAGGACATCTTTAAATGTTCCAACATCCTAATTATAGGGGTACCAGAAGGGGAAGAGGAACAGCCACAAGTGGAAAACTTATTTGAACAAATAATAAAGGAGAACTTCCCCAGTCTGGCAAAGGAAACAGACCTCCAGGAAATCCAGGAAGCTCAGAGAGTCCCAAAGAAGTTGGACCTAAGAAGGAACACACCAAGGCACATCATAATTACATTAGCCAAGATTAAAATGAAGGAGAGAATCCTAGAAGCAGCAAAAGGAGACAGTTGCATACAAAGGGAGTGCTCATAAGACTGTCAGCTGATTTCTCAAACCTTTCAGGCAAGAAGGGGCTGGAAAGAATTATTTGAAGCCATAAAAGGCAAGGACCTTCATCCAAGATTACCCAGCAAAACTATCATTTAGAATGGAAGGGCATATAAAGTGCTTCCCAGATGAGGTCAAGTTAAAGGAGTTCATCATCACCAAGCCCTTATATGAAATGTTAGACTTATCTAAGAAAAAGAAGATAAAAATATGAATGTTACAGAACCACAGAAGCCAAGGGTCATTATGTCCACCACCCTAAAGGAAAGATGTCTCTCAACGCCAGAGATTTGTGGAAAGGAAAGGAAATGTTTATTTAATGCTATATGGACTTAAGGTAGTGACCTAACATCTTCATTAAAATATCAAAGTCCTTTAGGATACCCACAGATGCCCACAGTGCTTTTTTTCTCCCTCTGCTCTAATTCAGGGTACTGTAACTCAGGAAAAGAAGCACACATCCATGTTCCAGGCCACTGGCACCATTAGCTGTGTCCAGGCAGGATCTCTAATTAATCCAAAGCCATGTGGCACCTTCTCATGGTCCACTGGCAAGAGTTCTTTGTACCCATTTTCCAGGCAGTCTTTCCTGCTTCCCAAGCCACATGGCCAAAGGGAGCACCCCAAAACCACATGGTTCTCTTCTACCAAAGCTTCAGGGGTCTTCAGTCTGGCCAAACCAGGTGGATCTCTTTTTCCTGGCAAAGCCAAGAGGTGGTCCTCACTCTGGCAAGGCCACGTGGCACTCTCTGCAATGGCTGCAGTGTCTGGGTTCAGTCTTCCCCTGGACCCCCATTTCCAACTCCTCCTACAATCAGTTACACCTGCCAGCATTCCTGTATTATTCCAAGGTTACTGGGCTGCCATTGTGAGTCTGGGCAAGTGTGACCCCATGTCATGGAGCCAATCTTCTCCAAGCTCCCATACAGGTGCTGTAACTCAGGGGACCTGCTCCCCAGTTACATCTTGAGGGAGAGTGACTTCCATCCCCCTGGCTTCAAGCATGGACACAGCTATTTAACATACCTAAGCGACCCACCAAAGGCTATAGATATGTTAAATGACCATGCCATGGATTAGCTGTAAGGCTCTGGCTGTACAAAACAGCCCTGCATGTTCCTGCTCCATGTGTCCCTTCCCCCAACTCACACCTGTGGGGGAAGGGTGAGGAAATCTTATATGTCTCTCCAATATGTCCTAGACACTTTGAGTTCTGGACCCCATTCCAAACCCCTTTTTGGGGTCCCCCTCTTGGCTGCACCCTGTATCACGAATAGTAAAATGACAGCAAACTCATAATCACTAACAACCACACCTAAAACAAAAACAACAGCAAACTAAGCAAACGAGAACAGGAACAGAACCACAGAAATGGAGATCACATGAAAGTTTATCAACAGGGGAGTGGGAGGGGGAGAGAAGAGGAATAGGTACAGAGAATAAGTAGCATGAATGGTAGGTAGAAAATAGAAAGAGGGAGAGTAAGAACAGTATAGGAAATGTAGGAGTCAAAGAAGTTATATGTAGGACCCATGGACATGAACTAAACGGGAGGAATATGGGTGGGAGTGGATGTGCAGAACAGAAGGGAGTGAAGGGGAGAAAATGGGACAACCGTAATAGCGTAATCAATAAAATATATTTAAAACAAAATGAAAGAGGAGAGCTTAGAGTGGACACCACAGAAATACAATGGACTACACAAGAATATTGTGAAAGGCTATACACCACCAAATTCAATAACCTAGGAAAAAACGAGCAAGCTTTTAGAGATATATAACCTTCATAGACTAAATCATGAAAAGTGAAAAATCTGAATTGAAGCAGTCATCAAAACCTCCCCACAAAAAAATCCAGGACCACATGACTTCACTAATGAATTCTACCAAAGATTCAAAGGTTTAATACCTATTCTCAAACTATTCAAAAAAATTGAAGGAGAGACAATACTTTGTAACTCATTTTGTGAGGCCAACAATATACTGATACTAAAACCTAGCAAAGGCAACAATAAAAATTACAAGACTATCTCTGATGAATATATATGCAAAAATCCTAAACAAAATACATTAAAGAGAGAACATAATACATCACAATCAAGTGGAATTTATCCTAGAACTGCAAGAATGTTTCACCATATGCAAATTAACAATGAGGCACATACATCACATTAGCAAAATAAAAGATAAATGACTAGATGCAGAAAAACAATTGATGTTGTACAGCATCCGCTTGTGTTTAAAACACTTTGTAAAATTAGTACAGAAGGAAATTACCTCAATTACCTCAAGGTAATTAAGCACATTATGACAAACTTTCAGCTAGTATCAAAGTCAATGTGAAAAAGTAAAAGCTTTTCCCCTAAAATTGGGAACAAGACAAGGATGTCCATTCTCACCATTGTTATTCAACTTAGTACTCAAAGTCCTAGTCCTGGCTATCAGGCTATAGAAAGAAACAAAAGGCATCCAAATTGGAAATGAAGAAGTTAAAATTTTCACTTTTTGCACTTGACATGAATCTTTATGATATAGGAAACCTAAAGATTCCAACAAAAGACTATTAAAAACCAATACAGTAAAAATGTAGGATACAAAATCAGTGTATAAAAATCCATTGCATTTCTATATACAAACAATGAAAATTAAGGGAAAAAATTATGGAAACAATTCCATTTGCAGTTGCAATAAAAAGAGTTAATACCTAGGAATAAACATAACAAAGGATGTCAAGAATCTGTACATTGTAAACTTCCTATCAACAAAGACACTGTTGAAGCAAATCAAAGAAGATACAAAGAAATGGAAAGATGTGTTCATATATTGAAAGAACAGAGTTAAAATAGCCATATTACCTAAAACAATATGCAGATTTGTTGCAATCCCAATCAAAATTCCAATGGCATTTTTTCAAAGAAATAGAGAAAAAAAAAAGGTTCAAACTTTTATGAAACTACAAAAGACCACAAATACCCAAAGCAATCCTGAGACAAGATAACAAAGCTGGATATATCTCACACTCCCTGGCATCAAATTATGCTGCAAAGTTACAATAATCAAAACAGTATGGTACTGGCAGAAAAACAGACCAATGGAACAGATTGACAGTCCAGACAAAAACTCACACATATATAGGCAATTAATTTTTGACAAAGGAGCCAATTTTTAAAAAAATACAGTGGAGAAAAAAAGAAATCCTCTTCAATAAATGGTATTGGGAAAATTGGAAAGCCATGTGCAGAAGAATGAAACTAGACAGCTTTCTGAGTCAATCTACAAAAGTTAACTTAAAAAGGATTAAGTACTTAATTATAAGACCTGAAATAATAAAGTACATAGAAAAAACATAGGTGCTAAACTTTTGAGCATAGGTGTCAGAGAGGTTTTTGTGAACTAGACTCCAAAGGCAAGGGAAGTAAAAGCAATAATAAATAAATGGGACTACATCAAACTAAAAAGCTTCTGCAGAGTAAAAGAAACCATTAGCCAAATAAAAGGCAGCCAACAAAATGGAAGAAGATATCTTCAATAAGGGGCTAATATCAAAAATACATAAAGAATTATACAACTCAACAACAACAACAAAAGACAAACATCATTTTAAAAAATGGACATAGGACCTGAATAGGCATTTTTCCCAAGAAGACATACAAATGGACATCAGATACATAAAAAGATTTTCAAATTCACTAACTATAGGGAAAATGCAAGTCAAAACCACAATGAGATAGCACCTCATACCTGTAGAATGGCTATTATCAACAAGACCGTAAACAACTTTTGGAGAGGATGTAGATAAGAAGGAACCCTGATACAGTACTGATAGGAATGTAAATTGCCACTATATTTTACAGCCACTATAAAAAACAATATGGAGGATCCTCAAAAGGTGTGAATTTACCTTTGATTTAGCAATCACCCCTTTGGGTATCTACCTGAAAATTTTGAGAATTTTTTTATGAAGACATATATAACCCTATGTTTATTGCTGTATTGTTATTCACAGTGCCTATGGCATGGAAACAACGTAAGTTTTTTTCAGTGGATTAGTGTATAAAGATGTAGTACATACATAAAATGGAATACTATTTAGCCATAAAAGGATGAAATTTTGACATTTGCACCCACATGAATGGATCTTGAGAGTGTCATGCTAAGTGAAATAATTGAAATGGAAAAGAACAAGAACCATATGATTTCACTATATGTGGGATATTAAGTAGAAAGTAATGAACACACAAAACAAACTCATATGTAGACAATAGCGAGGTATTTACCAGAGAGGAATAGGGGAACATACGTGAAAACAGGTCAAATATACAGTGATAGAAGACTAGCCTTTGGGTGGTAATTATACAATGCAATGTGAAAGTATTGTATTATAGAGTTGGATCTTTTATTAACCAATGTTACCCCATAAATTAAACTTTTTTAATTTAAATAGAAGGAAAAATTGATTACAGCAAAAGCTGTTTCTTTGAGAATTTCAATGAAATTGATAAACCTGTAGCTATACTGATTTGAAAATAAAGAGAAGGCATCATTACAGATTTTGTCTATTAAACAAACAATAAAGAAGTAGTGTGAATGACTTTATGCTGATAAATTCACAATTTAAATTATATTTACAAATTTCTTGGAAGACACATACCAAGAAAATCATTCGTGAAGAAATAGATAATGAATAGTCCTTACTGTAGTAAAGAAAGTTAATTGGCAATTAAAAACTTTCTCACACACACACAAAAATCCCAGCCCTAATGCCTTCACTAGTAAAATCTATGAAATAGTTAAAGAAGTAACGCACAAACTCATCCATAACTGAAACAGATGGACTACTTTCCAACTCATTCCATGAGGCTATTACCCTGATACCAAAACCAGAAAGAAACATTACATAACTAAAATTGTGCACCATGAATGTAGACCCAAATGTTTGTATAAATTTTTAGTATATTGCATTCAACAATATTTCAAAGGGGATAGTACATCATGTCTCAGTTTGGCGTATTTTAGCAGTGTAAGATTGGGTTAATGTTCAAAAAATTCTCTTTTCACCTGTGTAATACTCTAAAAAATGTTGTCTCAATAGTTACAGACAAGCATTGACAATAGTTGAAACATTTTTTCCTAGTAAAAACTCTCAGAAGAAATAGAAGGAAATTTCCTCAACTTGACAAGGATAGCTATAGCTAATGTGATACTTAATACTGAAACAAAAATGCTATTACCACAAGAACTAGAAGAAAAACAAGGATATTTACTCTCACTTCCTTTATTCAGTATGCTCTAGGTTCTACTCGGTACAATGAAGCAAGAAAAAACAATAATATACATCCAAATTGCAAAGAAGTAAAACTGACTTTAGTTACAGATGACATTAATCATTTATTAGATTACTCCCTACAGTCTACAAACTACTATAGGTAGTAAGTGAGTCTAGCAAGGCTGAAAAATATAACATCAGTATACAGAAATCAGTTGCTTTAACCCTGGCTGATGTGGCTTAGTAGATTGAATGCCAGCCTGAAAACCATAGGTCACCAATTCAGTTCCCAGTCAGAGCACATGCCTGGGTTGCCGGCCAGGTTCCTGGTTGGGACTGTGTGCGAGGCAACTGTTTCTCTCTCACACAATAATGTTTCTCTCCCTCTGTCTCCTTCCCTTCCCCTCTCCCTGAAAATAAATAAATAAAATATTTTTTTAAAAAGCAATAGCTTTACATATACTGGCCACAGATAATTAAAAATTAAAAACAGTATTATTTACAATAGCATCAAAAATGTGGAATATTATCATAGAGTTGTACACTTCAAGCCTATATAATTTTATTAACCAATGTCACCCTAATAATTTTAAATAAAAAGTAATGTAAAAGAAAAATATGAAATATATATTTACTGTAAACCATATTTTATATGAAATGTGTATTTTATATAAATCTGACAAAATATTGGGGGAAACCTGTATAGTGAAAATTATAAGTTACTGAGAGAGATTAAAGAAGACCTAAATAACAGGAGGGATATTCAGTGTTTATTGTTGGAAAACTTTACATTGTGAATATAAATTTTTCCAAAATTGATTTATAGAGTCAATGATGTCCTGGCCAAAATTCTAGCAGGCTTTTTTGCAGAATTTGGAAAACGGATTCTAAAATTTGTGTAGAATTCCTAAGGTCCTAGATTCTGGGGCCTAGGATAACTAAAACAACTTTAAAAAGGACTATGTTGGAGAGTAACACTATCTGGTTTCAAGTTTTATTTTAAAGCTACAATAATAAAGATTATCTTATCAATGAAATATAGTAGAGGTTCTCAAGTAGGGCCAGACTTAAGGACTACTGATTTTCAACCAAAATGGAAAGCATAATCTTTTCAACAAATGGTGATTGGAATAATTAGATATCCATATACAAAAGAAAAAAAATTCAGTCTTTACCTTACACCACTCACAAAAATGAACTCACATGGGTTGTAGACCTAAATGAGAAAAAAACTAAAGTTATAAAACCTCTAGAAGAAAACATCAGGGAAAATCATCGTGATTTTGGATGAGGAAAAGATGTTTTAGATATGATAGTAAAATAGGCCATGAAAGAACAACTTGATAAATTAGCTTTCATCAAAAATGTTTTTTAAAAAATTCTAGTCTTTAAAAGACATTGTTAAGAGAATGAAAAGAGAAGCCACAATCTAAGATGGGTGTCAAACTCATTTTCACCAGGGACAACATCAGCCTCATAATTGCCTTCAAAGGGCCGAATGTAATTTCATCTCCTTAACAGTTAAGGAATAATTGCATTTATGCAGTCCTAAAATTATTTTGGCTTTGTGAAGGCAACCATGAGACTGTTATGGCCCCCAGTGAAAATGTGTTTGAACCCCTGATCCTAGAGAAAATATTTTCAAGTTGTGTATCTGATTATGTACTTCTATACAGAATAAATAACTGTCAAAACTCAGAAATAAGAAAACAGATATGTATGTGTGTATGTTTTTAAGTTTTTAAAAGATTTTATTTATTTATATTTAGAGAGAGAGGAAGGAAGAAAGAGAGGGAGAGAAACATCAATGTGGGGTTACCTCCTGTGTGCCTCCTACTGGGATCCTGGCCCACAATCCGGGTGTGTGCCCTGACTGGGAATCTAACCAGTGACCCTTTGGTTCACAGGCCAGCACTCAATCCACTGAACCACACTAGTCAGGGCTTTTTAAATTTAAAGCAACCCAAATATTTTTTAAATAAGCAAAGAATTTGGACAGATACATTACCAAAGAAGATAACCCAGATAGGAAATAAGTACATGTAAAGAAGATAAGCATCACTGCTCATTAGGAAAATGCAAATTAAATCCATAGTAAATTGCTAGACACCTGTTAGAGTGACTCAAGTTAGGGGTTGGGGGGAAAAGGGATGGCTATACCAAGTGTTGAGGATTTAGAAAACTGGAACCTTTTTATACTTCTGGTGGGAATGTTAAACTGCATAACTGGTTTTGAAAACCATTTTGGAGTTCTTTTTAACGGTTAAATATACAATCTAGCTGTCCCTTTTCTGTATATTTATCCAAGATAAATGAAATCATGTCCATTCAAACACAAACAGAAATATTCATAGCAGCTTGAGTTGTAATAGCCAAAAAACTAAAACAATCCAGACATTCATAAATAAGTATATGGATAAACAAACTGTGGTGTATCTTGATCCAGCAGTGTACCTCAGCAATGAAAAAGAAATAAACTGTCAATACATGGAAAAAAACAATGGATGAATCTCAGCACAATTATGCTGTGTAAAAGAAGCCAAGCAAAATAAGAATCTATTATTCTGTATCACTCTATTCATATAAAATTCTAGAAAATCAAACTCACCTATAGTGGTAGGAATCACCTCAATGATTGCCCAGTAGCAGGGAAAAAGCAAGGAGGGTGTGAGGCAGGGATTATCAGAGAAAAGGAAACTTTTTGGGGTGTTATGTGTGCTCATGACCTTGATTGTGGCAATTGTTTCATAAGTGTTAAAATGTCAGAATTTATCAAAAGTGTACACTTTAAGTAATGTTGGTATGTTGGTTCTACTTCAGTTTACACATCAGTTATCTTTAATAAGGCTATCAAAACAAGTAAAGAAGAAAAACAAGTATTTTTCCCATAGAATAGAGCTTTATGTGTAACTTTCCCTCATAGGTAGTTCAGATGATTATGTGACCAGCTTATCAACCCACTAACAAGAATGAAGGACCACTTTGGCTAAATATTATTAATCTAGTTAACATAAAATTGCTTTTATTCTTTTTTTAATATTTATTTACTTTTTTATTGTTCAAGTACAGTTTTCCACCTTTTCCACCCACCCCTCCCCACCACCTCAGGGTTCCCCGACTCCCTCCACCATTTCCACCCCGCCTTGTTGTTGTCCATGTGTCCTTTATAATTGCTCCTGTAAACCCTTCACCCTTTTTCCCGTTTATCCCCTCCCCTCTCCCTTCTGATCACTCTCAGCCTGTTCTCAAGTTCAGTGTCTTTGGCCATACTTTGCTTGCTTGTTTTTTTTTTTTTATTAGATTCCTGTTAATGGAGAGATCATATGGTATTTGTCTTTCATTGCTTGGCTTATTTCACTTAGAATAATGCTCTCCAGTTCCATCCATGCTATCATGAAGGATAGGAGCTCCTTCTTTCTTTCTACTGTGTGGAATTCCATTGTGTAGATGTACCATTGTTTTTTGTTCCAACCATTTACTCATGAGCACTTGGGCTGCTTCCGGCACTCGGCTGTTGTCAGTTGTGCTGCTGTGAACATTGGGGTGCATAAGTTCTTTTGGATGGATGTTTCAGGGTTCTTACCATAAAATCCTAGCAGTGGAAATGCCGGGTCAAAAGGCATTTCCATTTTTACTTTTCTGAGGAAATTCCATACTGTTTTTCACAGTGCTTGCACAAGTCTGCAATCCCATCAACAGTACACTAGGGTTCCCTTTTCTGCACACCTTTTCCAACATTTGTTGTTTGTTGCTTTGTTTATGATGGCCATTCTCGCTGGTGTGAAGTGGTACCATCTCATTGTGGTTTAAATTTGCACCTCTCTTATGGTAGTGATACTGAACATCCTTTCATATGTCTCTGGATCCTCTGTATGTCCTCCTTGGACAAGTGTCTGTTCAAGTCCTTTGCCCATTTTTAAATTGGGCTGCTTGTCTTCTTAGAGTGGAGTCGTGTGAGTTCTTTATATATTTTGGAGATCAAACCCTTGTCTGAGGTATGACTGGCAAATATGTTTCCCCATACAGTTGGTTGTCTTTTTATTTTAATACTGTTTTCTTTAGTTGTGTGGAAGCTTTTTATTTTGATGAGATCTCATTTGTTTATTCTTTCCTTTATATCCCTTGCTCTAGGGGACTTATCAATGAAAATATTGCTGCATGAGATATCTGAGATATTCCTGCCTATGTTCTCCTCTACAACTTTAATGGTTTCAAGACTTATATTTAAATCTGTTATCCACCTTGAATTTATTTTTGTGTATGGTGTAAGTTGGTAGTCAACACTTGTTTTTTTGGATGTAGCTGTCCAGTTCCTTCAACATCATTTGTTGAAGAGGCTATCTTAGCTCCATTTTATGCTGCTGCCCCCTTTGTCAAATATAATTGACCATAGAGACTTGGGTTTATTTCTGGACTCTCTTTTATGTTCCATTGGTCCATGTGTCTGTTCTTATGCCAGTACCAGGCTGTGTTGATTACAGTGACCTTGTAATACAGTTTGATATTAGGTATTGAGATTCCTCCTACTTTGCTCTTCATTCTCAAAATTGCTGCAGCTATTCAGGGTTGTTTATAGTTCCACATAAATTTTTGAAGTGTTTGTTCTATATCTGTGAAGTATGCCATTGGTACTTTAATAGGGATTGCATTGAATCTATAAATTGTTTTGGGTAGTATGGACATTTTGATGATGTTAATTCTTCCAATCCATGAGTACAGTATATGTTTTTATTTGTTTGTGTCTTCCTTAATTTCTTTCTTCAGTGTTGTGTAGTTTTCTAAGTACGGGTCTTTTACCTCCTTGGTTAGGTTTATTCCTAGGTACTTTATTTTTTTTTGTTGCTATGTCAAATTGAATTTTTTTTTATTTCTGTTTCTGATATTTCATTGTTGGTGTATAAAAATGCCTTTGATTTTGAATACTATGTATCCTACTGTTTTGCCAAATTCACTTATTAGGTTGAGGAGTTTTTTGATGTAGTCTATAGAATTTTCTATGTATACTATCATGTCATCTACAATGACAGTTTTGCTTTCTCCTTTCTAATTTGGATGCCTTATATTTCTTTTTCTTGTCTGATTGCTGTGCCTAGGACTTTCAATACTATGTTGAATACAAGTGGTGAAAGTGGACAACCTTGTCTTGTTCCTGATCTTAGTGAGAAAGTTTTTAGTTTTTGTCCATTGAGTATGATGTTGGTGGTAGGTCTCTCATATATGGCCTTTATTATGTTGAGGAATGTTCCCTCTAGTCCCACTTTGCTGACCATTTTTATAATAAACGGGTGCTGTACCTTATCATGCTTTTTTCAGCATCTTTTGATATGATCATGTGATTTTTATTATCATTTGTTTATGTGATGTATTACATTTATTGACTTGCGAGTGTTGTACCATCCTTGCATCCCTGGGATGAATCCCACTTGGTCATGGTATATGATCTTTTTAATGTATTGTTGGATGCAGTTTGCTGATATTTTGTTGAGGATTTTAGCATTTATGGTCATCAGTGATACTGGTCTTAGTTTTCTTTCTTTGTTGTATCTTTATTTGGTTTTAGGATTATTGATGCTGGCCTCATAAAAAAGACTTTGAGAGTCTCCCATCTTCTTGGATTTTTTTGAATAGCCTGTGAAGGACAGGGGTTAGCTCTTCCTTAAATGCTTTGTAGAATTCTCCTGTGAAACCGTCTGGTCCAGGGCTTTTGTGTGATGGGAGTTTTTTGATTACTACTTCAATTTCATCTACTGTTATTGGTGTATTCAGGCTTTCTACTTCTTCTTCATTGAGTTTTGGAAGATTATATTTTTCTAGAAATTTGTCCATTTCACGTAGGTTTTCAAATTTCTTACCATATAGTTCTTCATAGTAATTTCTTACGATCCTGTGTATTTCTGTGGTAACAGTTGTAATCTCTCTTCTTTCATTTCTGATTGTGTTTACTTGGATCCTTTCTCTGCTTTTCTTGATGAGCCTTCTTAAAGGCTTGTTGATTTTGTTTACCTTTTCAAAGAACCAGCACATGGATTTGTCGATCCTTAGAATTGTGCTTTTTGTCTCTATGACATTTAATTCTGCTCCGATCTTGGTTATTTCCTTCCTTCTACTTTCTCTGAGCTGTCTTTGTTGTTGTTCTTCAAGTTCTTGTAGGTGTAAGGTTATGTTGGTTGTTTGAAATGTTTTTAGTTTTTTTAGGTAGGCCTGTACAACTATGAATTTCCCTCTTAGGACTGTCTTTGCTGTGTCCCATATGTTTTGGGTTGTTGTGAGTTCATTTTCATTTGTTTCCAGGAACTTTTTTATTTCCTTCTTGACCCATTCATTGTTTAATAACATGCTATTCAGTCTCCATGAGTTTGAGTGTTTTTCAGTTTTTTCCTTGAGATTAGTATCTAGTTTCAGTCCCTTGTGGTTGGAGAAAATTTGAAAACATTTTCAAATTCAGTTTTCCTGAATTTGTTGAAGCTCATTTTGTGTTGTATCATCAGGTCTATTTTTGAAAATGTTCCATGTGCACTTGAAAAGAATGTGTATTGTGCTTCTTTGGGATGAAAGGCTTTTATATCAGTTAAGTCCATTTCATCTAGGGCATTGTTCGATGCCACAATATCTTTGTTGATATTTTGTTTGGAATATCTATTCATTTTTGATAGGAGGGTGTTAAATCTCCCACTGTAATTGTGTTGCTGTCAATATCTTTCTTGAAGTCCTCCAAGATTTTCTTTATGTATTTGGGTGCTCCTATGTTGGGTGCATATATATTTATGCTCCTATTTTGGGTGCATACAATATTGATGTATTCTTGATGGATTCTTCCCTTGAGTATTATGAAGTGACCTTCTGGGTCTCTTTCTTTGGCCCTTTTTTTGAAGTCTATTTTGTCTGATATGAGTATTGCTACCCCAGCTTTTTTTTTCCTGTTTGCTTGGAATATTTGTTTCCAGCCTTTCACTTTCAGTCTGTGTAGTTCTTTTGTTCTGAGGTGAGTCTTGGTAGACAGCATATGTGTGGGTTATGCTTTCTTACTCATTTGGCTACTCTGTGTCTTTTGATTGGAGCATTTAATCCATTTATGTTTAAGGTTATTATTGATAGTAACTTATTCATTGCCATTTTTTCGTACATTTGTTCCTCTCTCTCTCACCTCTTCCTTCCTTTTCTTACAGCAGTCCTTTTAGCATCTGTTGCAGAGCTGGTTTGGTGGATGCATATGCTTTTAGACTTCTTTTGTTTTGGAATCTCTTTATTTGGCCTTCCATTTTCATTGAGAGCTTTGCTGAGTAAAATAATCTTGGTTGTAGGCCTATGGTTTTTATTATTTGGAGTATTTCTTGCCATTCTCTTCTGGCTTGGAGTATTTCCTTTGAGAAATCAGCTGCTAGCCTTTTCAGTGCTCCCTTGTACTTTTTTTTCTCCCTTCCTTTTTCTCCCTTTTTACTTTTTTTTTTCTCCATTGCTGCCTTTAAGATTTTCTCTTTGTCTTGGAATTTTGCCGTTGTAATGATGATGTGTCTTAAAGTGGGCCTCTTTGGGGTCCTTTTGATTGTGACTGTCTGTGTTTGCTGGATTTGTGTAAGTTTTTCTCTCATCAAATTACAGGAGTTTTCCATTATTACTTTTTCAAACAGGTTTTCTATCCCTTGCTCCTCTTCTTCTTCTGGTATCTCTGTGACACAGATGTTGTTACATTTCATGTTGTCTTGCCACATCTTCGTTCTTTCTGAGTCTCGTTTCTTTCTCTTGGTCTATCTGGGAGTTTTTTTCTACCTTGTCCTCCAACTCACTGATTCAATCCTCTGCTTCACCCAGCCTGCTTATAATTCCTTCTAATGTGTTTTTTATTTCTGAGATTTTATTGTTTATTCCTTCCTGGGTTTTGTTTATATATTTTTTTCATGCTAATGTAGTTCTCACTCAGTTCCTTGTATTTGTCTGTGAGCTCCTTGAGCATCTTTATAACCATTAATTTGAATTCTATATCTGGTAGTTTGGTTACCTCCATTTCTCTTAGCTCTTTTAATGGGAAGTGTTCCAATTCTTTTTTATTGCATGTTCTTTTTTTGGCTCCCCATTTTAGTTGACTCTTTTTGTTTATGTGCTTCCTGATGTTTCACTTTGCTAGCTATCTTTTTAGGACAGACTTGTGTGGTAAGAATTTTATGAGGTTCAGTGGTATGGTCTCCGATCTCCTTGACTGTACACTTTGCTTTTTCTTCTCTTTGTGGGGGCTCTGTTGTTGTGCTTGGATTTGTGCTTTTTGGTGGTTCCTTTATTGGTGGTTTTTCTCCTCCAGCAGGTATAATGATGTTCACAGCTCCTACCTATTCTTGTATTTTCTCAGTGGCAGGGGGTAGGCCAAATGGATTAAAACAGCAAGAATATTTTATGGGGTTTAAAGTACCAGCAAGTAGAGAAGAGATAGGAGATTCTTTGGGTAAGTATAACGTTAACTGTAGTATTTCACCCAACTAGCCATTTTTTATAAAAGGTGAAAGAGGGATGAGACTCTTGTTAGAGGGGAGGATGATTGTGAGCTGAATCCAGAAAACAGAGCACTTGTGCAAGTTTAGATGATTAGATACAGTAAGATTAAAGGATAGGAAGTAGATGTAGTCTGAGAGAGAATAGAGTTAACCACAACAATACTAATGATCAGAGTTAAAGTGAAGTTGGCTAAGGTCATGGAAGGTTCCTGTGTAGTATGTACAATTTTATGGAACAACAATTATTTACAATAGTACTGGCACAACAATAATATGACAAGAAATAAATGACTTGGATAAACAGAATAGCAAGTACCCCAATCAAGCATTGGGTGTTATTGGAACACGGATGAGGTTAAAGAAGGAAAATTAAGATACAATACAGAGAGAGAATAAGGGAAAACAGTCAAGCAATGCAATTAAACAGAGAAATAAAGCAAGGAAAACTAAACATAAGGAAGAGAAATTTAAAAATACTAATAAAATAAAAGTGGTAAAAAATAATTGCAAACTAATAATAATACACATACACAATAAAGTGCCAGCTCTGTGGGGTAGCAAAGTGACCTTTGTCTCCGTTTCTCTGTTTTGGGGGTTAGCCTTGTGCTTCCCCTTTCGATATGTCTCTGGACCCTTTGTAACTCCTTATCTTATCATCTCACTTGGACGAAGAACAAAAAGAAAACAAAAAAAGAGGATTTGAAGGAAGAAAGGATCCAAAAAGAAAAAAAAGATAATAATCCTCCTGCTGACTTTAAACCTGTTTAATGAGTTCTGCTGGTCTTCCTAGACAGTACAGGAAAACGGGTCTGAGCTTCACTTTTCTCCCTTCCTTTGGTTCTAAGAGGATGGGGACCAGGTTTGGGTCCCACTATTCAGTTTCCGGACCTACAGACAAGGTCTTCTGTGAGCTGCCAGGCGCAAACCAGCCACTCAGCTGCTCACAGAGTGAGTCAGTCTCCCACACAGAGCCCGAGAGAAGCTGGGCATATGGTTCCCCCTACTACTGTCTTTGCCCACGCAGTGCCAGAGCAGCAGGGCCTATGATTCCCCTTCTCTACTCACTGTGAGTGAGAGCAGTTGAAATCTCCCTCAGTGGGCACCAGCTGCCACTGGAGAGTTCCTTACAAAGGAGCTGCCCGCCGTTCTTAACAAGCACACCACACAGCCCCACTTTTTCTACTAGTCGGGAGACTATCCAAGTCAGGGTATAAAACAGCCCAACTCCTCCCTTCTCCAGATGTCGCCAACACCCCAATTTCTCTGGTGCCAGCGTCCACGGTCCCAGTGGGTGTGTACCACCTCTGTGTCTCCCATTTCGTCTCTAATTCCGCCAGTGACTTTCAGCACCCACGTCCCTCCCAGTGCCAAGCTGCCCTTCCTGGTCTGGCAGGGGAGGGAGCTGTTGCTCTAACTCTCCTTCCTGCATCCTGCAGCAGGCAGAGTGGGGGGACACAGCAGCCTTGGTCCCTGCTTAGATCCCAGGGACCTTACCATCCCATTACACTCTCCTCGCTGTCCATTTTTCAATGCCCTCTGCAATTTTTTGTCTACAAACTTCATGTAAGCTGGGATTCCATTGGTTGTTGACTCTGTTCCTCGAAAGACTGGCTAGGTGTTCCAGCTGGTCACAAGAAGAACTGGGCTCTACTCCCACCTACTTTGCCACCATGAGGGCTTAACTGTTCAATAATGTAAATATTATTATTAAAATTACTAGTAGCTTATTGAAGTAAATGGTTTGAATTTTGTTTTTCATGGTGTATTCATATCTTTATTGCATCCCTATAAAGAATTCAGCAACTACGTTTGGAGGAATCAAGGAAGCAAAATGCTTGAATTGTGTTCTGATAAATAGGTGGTTAAAAAATCAGTTAATGTAATCTACCACATCAGCAGGCTAAAGAAGAAAAATCACATGATCATATTAATAAATGATAACATTATAATTCTTAGAAAGATAGAATATCCAAACTTTGAAGAAAATCAGAATGAGACATAGAATAAGAGAAAGAACTCAGTTTCAGTTCAGCGATGAAACAATGAATCTTCAATATCCAAGGAACACTGAGGAAAGAAATAAAAAACCACACCAAGGACCTTTTAGATCAGTGGTCTCAAACTCATTTTCACCAGGGGCTACATCAGCCTTGCAGTTACCTTCAAAGCGCTGAATGTAATCTTAGGATTGTATAAATGGGACTACTCCTTAACTAGCGGCAAGGAACTCTCTGCACTGCCACCTGGTAGAAACCTGGTGCCCAGCCAGATAAAACAAAGTGGAGGGCCATATTCAGCCTGCAGGCCTTGTATTTGCCACCTGTGTTCTAGATTGAAGTCAACAAAGCCCTTCAAACAGGCAGTCTTTAAGCAGAAGAAGTGCAGTGATTATTCTAAGGCCCAAGCAGTGAGTAATCAAAGCTAATCAAAAGGGAAATAATCTCAAGGCTAGTTGGAAGAAAAATTGGCACTATTCCAAGAGATCCAGAGGTCATTAAGAGATATTTCATCTTCAACCAGAGAGAGCTCAAGGCCAAATAGATCTTATGATTAATCAGAGAGATCTCATAGCCCCCCAGAAAGATCTCAGGGCCATCTAAAGAGATTTCATGGCCGCTCTGACAGATCTGGTAACCAATTACAGAGATCTCGTGGCCACTCAGACCACTCAAAGAGTGATCATGTCCTGTTAGAGAGATATCATGGCCAATCAGTGAGATATCATGACCAGTCAGGGAGATCTCTTGATTAATCATGGAAATATCAAAGATACTCACCAGTAGGAAGATTTAAAAATTCACCCAAAATTGAATATGAATTTGGCAGGTCTTTTATAGTGAAAAATAGGAATAGCTACCCCCAGGAACAGCTATAGCAAATAAATGACCATATAAAGATGAGTCAAAGGATATCACTGGAAAGGTATTGTTACACCTTTTAAGATTATGGAGGATATGAGAAGTACTTGCATACAAAAGTTGATACAACTAAATTTTATTATTACAGGGGTTTGGGGGCAGATGAAACAAAAATGAATAAATGTAACTTCCAGCAGGAGGCCTCTAGAATCTGACTCAAAACAATCCATAATAATCTCTATAAGCAAACCTAATGTAGAAGTAGAAAATTCATTAATAAAATTGCCTGGCTGGCTTTAAATTTTTTTTTAAATAAAAGTTGTTTTTCATTACCTTAAAAAGTTTTGGAATTCTGCTTTTACAAATTTATAATGCCTCTTCCATTATCCTCTTTGACTTCTATAATTCATCTTTATTTCTTGTTTAAAGTTTTTATATTAACCTGTTTTGGTAACTGTAAGTGTTGAAGTGACTATAAAGATGACTGAATTAGAAATAAATCATTCCAAGGGGTCCAGTCAAGATGACAGTATATCACTTAGCAAAATGCTTTCTATTTCTGTTCATGCTGCTGCAAAAGGTAGGAGTTCCTTATTCCTTTCTGCTGTGTAGTATTCTATTGTGTAAATGTTTCACAGTTTTTTGATCAGTCATTTACTGATGGGCACTTAGGCTGTTCCCAGTACTTGGCTATTATATATTGCGCTGCTGTGAACACTGGGGTGCATAGGTTCTTTTGAATTGGTGTTTCAGGATTCTTAGGATATAATCCCAGCTGCAGGGGCAACTTTGCCAGCAAGTCTCCCCATCTGCCATGGATGAAAGTAACACTACCAAGACATGATCTGCTTAGGGAGGAAAGGTGGTCAATCTCTCAGAGGAGAAAGACCAAGAACCTCTTCTTCAATGGCTTTTATTAGGTTCAGAGCACATAGGAAAAGTTCATCAATCAATGTCAGGCAGTGGTAAGGATCAAACAGTAGATAACATTTCAAAGAAATCTCAGGGCTTAATCTGAATCAGTGTCTGTCAGGTAAGGGGGTTGCAAAAACTTTGGGGGACATACTCATTTCCTGTTCGGACCCTTGCCATATGAATGAAAGCACTTGTAGCAAAGCAGGCTTCACAGACTTTACAAATTCTTTCTTAGGCCCCATCACCCTGGAACCCAGTCTAGCCAGCAAAGGTCCTAGGTTTTTAGGCTTAAGTGGATTAGAGCCAGGAAGCGCTTCTCTCAGATGGAAATGGGGACTCAGGCTGTCAGAATAGCCAGGGGGCAAGGGTCCATCACTCTCTCTTTGCTGCAGCCCCCCCAAGTCCTTCCTTGAGGGCCTCCCAAGTGATTGTGTCTGGCTTAGGTTGCCCCCTCCTCTGAGGGGTCTTACTTGTCTCTGACTAACCGACCAAGTGTTGGGGGCAGGGGATGAAGCAGAAGCAGCACTGCTGCCAGATATAAGCTTTGTCTCCTTAGTGGCTCACAGTCCAGAGGTCGCTCACTCAGCCTTAGCTATGGGGGGCAGTTACAACTCCTGAAACCAGGCAGAGCAGTTCCCAACACCCAGCAGTGGAATTGCTCGGTCAAAAGGCAGTTCCATTTTTAGGTTTTTTTGAGGAAATTCCATACCGTTTTCTACAGTGGCTGTACCAGTCAGCATTTCCACCAACAGTGTACTAGGATTCCCTTTTCTCAACAGCCTCGCCAGCACCTATTTGTTGATCTGTAATCCAGGAAGTGAAAGACAAATACCATATGATCTCACATATAAGTGAACTTAATCAACAAAACAAATAAGCAAGTGAAATATAACCAGAGACGTGGAAATAAAGAACAAACTGACAATAACCAGAGGAAGGGGTGAGAGGGATAACAGGGCAGGGAAGGGGAAAGGTCATCAAGGAACATGTATGAAGGACCCATGGACAAAGACAGCGGGGTGGAAGGAGGATTGAATGTGGGAGGTGAGGGTGAGTAGGGCAGGGGAGAGTAATGGGGGAAAATGGGAACAACTGTAATTGCACAACAATAGAATTTTTACATTATGAAAAAACTCATTTTAAAAGATACATAAAAAATAGAGTTTAAAAAATTGTAAACAAAGAAATTTTTAAAAGATGGAAGTATAGATAAAGGTAGTCCTTGAATCTTTCCACAAGCACATCGAAATTACAACTAAACCACAGAACAACCATCATCTAGACCCTCAAGTTTAGCTGAACAAAAGTCCTACAACTAAGGGTGTAAAGAAGAAACTACAGCGAGACTGGTACGAGGAGTGGAGATTTGGAACAGCTGGTTGCACACCCATGCGTGGCAAATAAACTCAGAAGTGATATATTTGTTTTGGAGATCCCAACTGTGGAGCAAGGGGTCCCAGCTTGACACCAGGTCCCCAAGCCAAGGGTTCTAGAGCCAGGAAGAGAAGTTTCCATAACTTCTGGCTAAAAAGAACAGTGGGTGTTGTGGCTGAGTGAGATGGAGGGAAGCTAGAGTCCCAGATGTTCCTCTTAAAGGGACCGCACATAGACTCCTGGACTCACACTCACTCTGACCTCTAGCACTGGGGCAGCAGCACAAAAGGCACCAAGGACATATAGGGAGAAACTAAATTGTCTGGTGTCAGGGTAAGAGCAGGAGGGGCAGCTTTCTCCTATGAGTGCTAGCAGTGGCCATTGTTAACTTTTCTGAGCCCTCCCCTAACAGAGAAGGCAGGTGGGTCTGAGGCTCTTGGTTGACATTATTTGTCCTGCACCTTGTAGGCCCACACAAGTCCTTTTCAGTAGCTGTTTAATACAGATGACCTGTATTGGCTCAAGCTTCAGACTCCTAAAATCTCTCAAATAAGCAGCATCTGGCCTCAGTGTGCCTCATATCTCTTATACTAGCCCCACGCCCAACATTAGCGGCAGACAGTAGCGGCAGCCAGCATTGGTTCCCAGTTTGGCCTCTCCCAGGCAGGGCAGAGTTGGCAGCTAACCTTCACCTGCGCCTCCTGGGAGGCCCCAGAACCAGCACATCCAGTAGACAGCTTCAGACCACATTGAAATACCACCCAGCCACCTCCACAAGCAACCCAAGGGACAAACCCAGCAGCACCAGAGCCCTGCTGAAGAAAATCCTGCTCTGTGAGATGGGCCCCTGCATACCTAATCCTCCATGGTGGTCGCAGTCCTTGAAGCCAATTGGCCTAGGGAAAAATCTCTCTTATTGATGTGCCAATAGCAATCAGCAAGGCACAACTAAAACAGGAGGGTGTACATAACCCACACAAGGAGGGGGCGGCATGCACCTGGAGTGCTCAACTCAGGTGATCAGGGAGGCTGTTCCATTAAGTCCTACAGGACACCTACTATATAAAGCCACTCTACTAAGTCTGGGAGATGTAGCAGCTCTATACCAAATACACAGAAACAAACACAAAGAGACTGCCAAAATAAGGAGACAAAGAAACATGTCCCAAGGGGAAGAATGACAAAACTCCAGGAAAAAAACCTAGACAAAATGTAGATAAGCAATCTACCAGATGCAGAGTTCAAAACACAGGATGATAAGTGATATCAGTGAGGACTTCAACAAAGAGATAGGAAATGTAAAAACAGAGATAAAAAAGAACTTGTCAGAGATGAATACATTAACTGAAATAAAGAATATGTTACCGGAAATCAACAGTGCAGTAGATGAAGTAGAGGATCAAATCAGAGATGTGGAAGATAGGAAGCAAAAAAACACCCAATCAGAGCAGCAAAAAGAAAAAAAAGAATTTTAAAAATCAGGATAAAGTTAGTATAAGGAGCTTGTGGGACAACTTCAAGCATACCAACATTTGCATAATGGGAATGGCAGAGGGGAAGAGAGAGAGCAGCGATTTGAAAACCTATGTGAAAAAGTAATGACAGAAAACTTCTCTAG
Source organism: Sturnira hondurensis (assembly GCF_014824575.4). Taxonomy (NCBI): domain Eukaryota; kingdom Metazoa; phylum Chordata; class Mammalia; order Chiroptera; family Phyllostomidae; genus Sturnira; species Sturnira hondurensis. Next base: position 771,492 of record NW_028096390.1, read on the forward strand.
CTTGATGAAGGAAACAAACATACAAGTCCAGGAGGCACAGTGTCCCAAACTAGATGAACCCAAAGAAACACACCAAGACACATAATTAAGATGCTAAAGGTTAAGTCAAAAGAGAATCTTAAAAGCAGCAAGATAGTTATCTACAAGAAAGTTCCCATAAAACTTATCAATTGACTTCTCAAAATAAAATTTGCAGGCCAGAAGGAATTGGCAAGAAATACTCAAAGTGATGAAAAGCAAGAACATAAAACCAAGATTACTCTTCCCAGGAAATCTGTCATTTAGAATTGAAGGTCAGATAGCTTGCCACCCAAGAAAAAACTAAAGAAATTCACCACTGTCAAATCAGTACAAAAAATGTTACAGGGTCTTCAGAAAAAGAGGAAGAGGAGGAATAAGTAGAATAGGAGGAGGAGGAGAAAGACATTAAATATATGAATCATAAAATGGTCATATATACATATCTATCAACTATTACTTTAAGTGTAAATGCACTAAATGCTCCTATCAAAAGATGTTGGAAGAAATAGTTAAGAAAACAAGACCCTTACATATGCTATTTACAAGAGAGTCACTGCAGATCAAAAGACACACAAACTGAAAATAAAGGGATAGAAAAATATGTTTCATGAAAATGAAAAAAAAAACAATTGAAAAATGGATACCAGTGCCTATACTAGACAAAATAGACCTTATAGCGAGACAAAGGACTCAGCAATTCCAATTCTGAGTATCGAAAGAAACCCAAAACACTAAACTGAAAAGACAAATACTATACATCCATATGCTTATTGCAGCATTATTTACAATAGTCAAAATATGAAAGCAACCTAAGTGTCCATCAATAGATGCTGAAGAAGTCACACATATAATGTGACCATCAGTAGATGATAAAGAAATGGCACATATAATGGGTGGAGCAAAAATAGATTTACAGTTGTGAGTACATGAAACAGTGTTTATTCTGGTATTATTTATTATTGTATTGTTTCCCATATGAACAACTATAAATCTGTTTATGCCCCATCCTGTATATGATGGAATATGACACAGCCCTAAAAAAAGAATGAAATCTTGCCATCATCAACAACATGGATAGACCTAGAGCAGGGGCATCAAACTCATTTTCACCAGGGGCATATCAGCCTCACAATTGCCTTCAGATGGCCAAATGTAATTTTAGGACTGTATAAGTGTAACTACTCCTTAACAGTTAAGTGAGAGCTCGGTGCTGCCGCTGGGCAGAAGCAAGGTGGAGGGCTGGATTTGGTCCTCAGGCCTTAGGTTTGCCACCTGTGACCTAGAGGGTATTCCACTGAGTGAAATAAGATGGAGGAAGATAAATGTCATATGATTTCACTTATGTGTGTAATCTAAAAAACAATGAGTGAACAAATAAAACTGAAACACACTCAGATACAGAGAAGATTTTGATAGTTAGCAGATGGGAGGGGATCTTGAGGGAAAGGATGAAAAGTGAGGGAATTAAGAAGTGAAAGGATCAACAATTGAGCCAATGTGGCACCGTTGGTTGGAGCCTTGTCCCATAAACCAGGAGGTCGCCAGTTCTTCCTGGTCAGGCCAAATACCTGGCTTGTGGGTTTCCCCAGCCGGGGCACATATAAGAGGCAACTGATCGATGTTTCTGTCTCACATTGATGTTTCTCTCCCTTCCTTCCCCCTCAATAAGCATGTCCTTAAATGAGGTTTTTTTTTTTTTTAATGTAGTACGAATTGGTAGTTACAGAATAATCCCTGAAATGTTAAGTACAGCATGTGGAATATAGTCAGTATATTTTAGTAACTATATATGGTCAGATGGGTACTAGTCAGGGTGATTGTCTAGTAAGTTATATAAATGTGTAATCACTAGGTTGTACACCTGAAACTAATATAATACTGTATGTCTGTATAATACTGTAATTGAAAATTTCTTTAAATTATTTAAGGTAAAAAAATTATTTCTGTTAACTCTTAGCTAAACTAAATTTCAAATAAGCCCTTATTATTTTAAAGGTACATATGCTTAAAATATTTCTAATTTCAAATTAACTGTTAGAAATATGTTTTTGAATAACAACTAGAAATTCTCTAAGCAGAATTACTCTGAGATTTTTGTGACTAAAAGTTTTGGTTGAATAAGGCTGTGCAAATGAAACAATTTAGAAGGGAAAAGTGCATAATTAAAGCTAGAATTATATAGAAATGCTGTGAAATAGTTTGGTGTAAACTCTATGTAATAAGATAGAAGTAATCTTGAATTTCTAATACGCTTTGTTTTTTCTTTTGCAGAGTGTATATAAATGTGACTTCCTGAACTTGCAGCTTCAGCAACCACTCCAACTTGCACAGGATGCTATAGATGCCTTTTTGAAGCAGCTGAAAAACCCTATCGATTCTCTCCCTGGAGAACTTTTTCATGTGGTTGTTTTCTCTCTCCTTCTTTCTTATTTTCCATCACCTTACCAGAGATGGATTTGCTGCAAGAAAGCCCATGAATTGCTAATGTTAAATGGTTTATTGCTTATCATCACACCTGATTCCTCCCATCAGAATCGTCATGCAATGATGATGAAAAGCTGGAAGATTGCTATAGAGTCCCTGGGCTTTAAACGTTTCAAGTATTCAAAATTTTCACACATGCATCTGATGGCATTTAGAAAAATATCCCTAAAAACTACAAGTGACTTGGTTAGTAGGAACTACCCAGGGATGTTATATATTCCTCAAGATTTCAATAGTATAGAAGATGAGGAATACTCTAACTCTTCCTCCTATGTTCGATCAGATATAGAAGATGAACAACTGGCATATGGTTTTACAGAGCTCCCTGATGCTCCATATGACTCAGATTCTGGAGAAAGTCAAGCCAGCTCTGTTCCTTTCTATGAGATAGAAGATCCCATATTACTTTTAAGTTAATATAAAAGCAAAAGGCCCTTTCAGTCCAAACTCCTAAACTAATTACTTAACACTAATCAGAAATACTACCATGAGCTCAGTACTTAAAACTTCCTTTGCATAGAAGAAATGCAAAGGTTGACAGAGTTTGCTATTTTTTCTATTTCTGAATTTTAAAATGTATTCTTATATAGAAAGGTTCAAATGTCATGCAGACTGACCTTTGTCATAGTAGAAACCACTGTTTTGTTAGCATTTAACACTCGGATACCATTGAAAGATACCTTTATGTCTTTAGTGTCATTGTAAAAAATGAAGCATAATTAGCTATGTATTTTTTTCCTCTTTTCAATGTCGACTTTAAACCATTGCAGTGAGAAACTTTAAGATATGTAAAAGCTGTAGATTGCATTTTGATGGTTAACAAGTTAAATGTATCCCAAAGATAGATTGGTTGAGTCGTTTTGTGATATACCTACTCTTTTTTTCTAACTAGATTGTTATCTGTTACAGAAAGCCATTTTCTGTTCAGTTTTATCTGGTGATCCAACATTTCCTGAACTTTTTTGAAACTATTGGTAGTTGTTGTTTTTGTTTTGGTTTTTTTTGCTCTTGTTTATTTGGCAACATCAGACATTGGGGGAGAGACTTCCCCAAGAGTGTATAATATAATTTGATTAGCACAGTGCAAAAATCACCATTGCCAAAGTATCCAATAGAATTTGTATGTCTTTCTTGTGGATTTGGGCTTTGGTGTTGAATATGTTTAACTATGGGAGTGTACTTTACTTTATTAAATTTAGAATTCATTTACAAGTTTTTCTCTTTAAGCAAGGAACAATATAATACTTGATATTGACCTAACACACCTTTGTAAAAGTGTTTGCACTTGTAAAAGAGCTTATATTTTATCTAGGTCAACTGTTGTAAAGGGTCCTTGCCTTTCCATTAAGAAGATGCTGCACTTCAAATCTAAAGTTTTATAGAAAAAAGTTATAATTAACTCTCTGCTGGCAGTCTCATAAAATGATTTTGAGCTTTCAGTATTCTTCTATCTAAATCCAAGGTACAGATTTTCTTTGAAAATATAAATCATTAGTTGGCTGCTGGAATTTTCCCTTTCCACATTGATAAACATCTTTCTGTTTTTGAATCAGAAACAAATGCTTAAGGAGAAATATATGCCAAAACAAGACAAAATTGAGTTTAAATAGATACGAAGATTTAGTCCATGTTGTCTTACCAGCCAGAAATTGTCATGTAAATTATCATCTTTAAGAGTGCCACTGTGTGGAATTTTTTTCAAGTTGTTTTTACATTAAAATTACCTCATACTGAGGTTTTTGCACTGAAATATCAGTTTCAGATTTCATGCTTAATGTACATGTGTGTGTGTTTAAAGGAAGTATTTTCAATAGTTGATCCTAAATTTCATAAACTCTGGTAAAAGTGATGTTTTGTGCTTAGTGTGAATTGCTGTAGTTAACTCTGAATGTCAGAATTTATTTGGAAACACAAAACATATCCTTTAAGATATAAATGTTTGAGTGTACCTGATATTTCAAATTAAATTTCACATTCTGAATCAATGAAAGTAATGAGATTGTAATTAATCTGAAAAAGTCAGTTAACTAAGTGCAATAAATATTAGTTGTTCAAATATGCCAGAAGTAACTTGAAATTTTTCTTTTACTTTCAATAGCATAAGATTCTTATATAAGATCGACTTTTCTTTACAATTATGTGCTGCAGGTCAAGTTTTTGAGCTCACCCAAAAGAAGAAAAAAGCATTGTGTTGAGGATAACAAAAAAATGTATTCAAATAATACTTATTTTACCATACTGTTTTCTTTTTTACGTGACTAAATACTATCTTAAGGGCAAAGGAAAAAATATACCAATGAAAGTGCTTTGAAAGTAAATGAAAACTATGATTTGAGCAGCTGGTATAAGTACTACCTTAGAGTCACCCTTTGTGTTATGGCTAAGTGTCGGTGCTATAAATTCTTCTGGTTGTTTACATATGTTGATTCTGCTTATGCTCCAAAGTGTGCATGATGTATTTTAAGTAGTTTACAGAAAATGTAAAACCTATACTCCCACCTAGTATAAATTTATTTGAATTTATAAATATCATTTGTTTTGTAAGTTCAGCTTATTCAAATTAGGTTGGCACAGGATTTAAACTAAAATACATTCTATCAAAGCCAATTCCATGAATTAGTATTAAAAATAAGTAGTCATCTGGCATAGTGTCAGATTATATATGTAATGACAAGAAAAGTTAGTAGAACCTTGTAATACTTTATTAGTATGGGTACTCTAGAGAATGAGTTCATTTAGATATAGAGAAGTTAAAGGGCCTGCTATTACATTCACAACAGGATTGTCCAAAATAATTTGGTGTTTCAAAAACAAATGATCATTTGGTTGGATTCTTCAAAATCAAATGGTTTATATGTTAGTTGCCAAGTGGTGGGAGGTGGCATACCTAGAAATGTATGTTTGTGTTTTTTGTATTTTTTCATATTTTGTGAACAAAGCAGATTCATTAAAATTTTTAAATTTTCAATAGTCATTGTCTGTTACTTGCAAACTGAAAGTTTTGTGGTCTTTGAACTATCTCACTAAGTGATTTCAAAATGGGGAGGCAATTTAGAACTTGAATGACTTAGGATTTTCTACTGGGTTCATCCAATCATTGTACTCAGCCATATCATACTCTACTTTCCTTGAAAGTTAACTACATTAGAGATAATTTAGGAAGCCAGCAAGAAACAATCATAGTTTCCAAATTGTCACAGGCCTTTTCACTAAGAATCCAAAAGATAGTATGTTTCCCAGATCCAGGAATGGATAAAACATTTCCTGGAAATAAAGAAGATCGGTGATTGTTGGAAAGAAGAGGTAAGCAGGCCAAATCCCTGGAGATTGTCTGCAAGAAAAAAGATGCTTAGGAAACAGACCTGAAAGAGAAAGGTCTTGAAAGAATAAATTCTTTCAAGTCTTGAAAGGACCTGAAAGAATAAATGCCTTGACTGTAGTAGAAGCTCTGTTTTCTAACACCACTGAAACATTAGCACAGATTAAAGTACCACAGTACAGGTTACTCTGAAAACAGTAGAGACCTGGGAATTTGAAAGTAAGAAGATAACATTTTGATAGCAAGGAAAGGTGATGATCTGGAACTTGTGTAACCAAAAAAATTATCGAGTTAGGAAGGACTCTGGTGGCATGAAGAATGGTGCCAGTTGAAATAAGGAGCTACAGAATAAGTGCTAGGATGTCACAAACCATCTCTTTAGTCTTGCTTGATTTATTAATTGAAGATTAATTACTACACTATTACATTGGACTAGGTACTAGAGGAATAAATACTGTCCTCAGGGCTGACAATGTAACTAAAAAAAACCAGCATTATCACAAGGCAACAAAAACTTTAACATTGCAGAACAGCATATTCTTGCACTGTAGTATTTGGTGATACATATCAATGAATTCTGTTCACATAACTGTAGGTAACTGCTTCAAGAGATGTGGAAATGTAGCCCAAATTTCCACTCACGTGGAAAACCAGTGGGGGGCAAGTTGGCACACAGAACCACTCCCATGAAGAAGTTCTCCCGTGGGAAATCAGGCGTGCATTATACCTAGGCTGCTTGGTGACTTGCTCTTGCTAAAATTCTCTCACTCTGAGTTCAGGCAGAAAGCCCTTCCTGCATATCTTTAAAGTAACTTCGTGCTCTGGCTGGCATAGCTCAGTGGATTAAGTGCAGGCCTGCAAACCAAAGGATCGTTGATTCGATTCCCAGTCAGGGCACATGCCTGGGTTGCAGACCAGTTCCCATCAGGAGACGCACAAGAAGCAACCATACATTGTTTCTCACCCTCTTTCCTTCCCTTCCCCTCTAAAGATAAATAAAATATTAAATAAATAAATAAATAAATAAAGTAACTTTGTGAAGTCTGCCAATTCTCCCAAGGACTGAAGTGTAACTAGACCTGTTACTCTTATCATCCCTTGCATTTGCAACATTTTTTCCTTGTTAATCTGTAAGAAGTAATCTGTAACATTCCTTCCTTGCTATCTGTAAAAAGTAATTGCCTAAAGCAAACCTAAGTATAATGAATGAAAACCTTCTTTGATGTATGCTATTAGAAAGCCAATAAAAGCTAGACAAGGCAAAGATTGGTGCACTGTCCCCTTGAGAGAGTAGCTGTGCTGTCCCTTTTCCTCCACGGGACTCAGTAATCATTGTGAATGTCTTGTCTCACCCAAAACACCGCGACACTGCGAGCCAGTGTCACATGACACTTTGGCACATTGCTGATATCCAATCTAGATGCAATTTATTTAAATATATGTATCCCTCATGAAAGTGTCAAATATAGAGGATATGCTAATTCGCCCATGTCAATCCTCACTCCTTCCTACACTTTCTATGTTAATAAACCTGGAGTGGAGGAAGACAAGCCTGTGCCCACCTTTACGCTAACTAGTCCCTCTGCCTAGAATTTCTTCCTTTTATACTGGATTTGCATGGCTAGTTTGTTTCTGTTACTCAGATCTTAGCTTACATGTTACCTCCTTAGGAGACCTTCCCAGGCCACATAATCTAAAGTAGTCTCTTCGAAATAACTGTAAAGTCTCTGAATAACTCTAATTATCCAAAGTTTGTCTTTTCCGTGTGTGTGTGTGTGTGTGTGTGTGTGTGTGCGTGCGTGTGTGTGTAGGAAAGGCCTTTGTCTGTCTACTGCTGTATTTTCAGCTTTAAAATGTGCCTTGCTCCGGAGGAAGATGGCGGCGGAGTAGGACAAAGGATTTCGCTTCCCTTCACTCGCCGGAGAAAAACCAGGCTGCTCTGCAGGGGAGCACGGCGAACACCCAACAAGGACCCAGCATATGGGACGGCAGGACCCCAGAGAGTATAGCGGACACTGAATGACCAGAGGTTGAGGAGAGGAGACGGACCTCAGATCAGCAAGGTACGAGGGAACAGCACAGAGGCTGTGGGCCCTTCGTGGGCGGAGTCAGGGCCCTGGCAGGGCCGCCCTGATCTCTGAGAGCCAAGGGAGGGCAACAACGACAACCCTATGAGAGAACTAGTCACCGGCATCCTCTCTAACCAGCAGGGTGCAGATTGGAAAACACCAGGAGAGATCGGTTTGCCTATAGTGGCAGAGAGAGGAGTGGGCATTGGGAAGCAAACTGGAGAACTCTGATAACCCGTGGAGTCAGGCTGTGTTTGCCAGTTTGGGGAACTGAGGGGCCCCAGCATTCCCAGTAGCCTGAGCCGGAGCTCCCACAGTCTTGGGGAAGATTCGGGATATGGTCAGTGCCTCTGGAAGAGCACCAGTCACCAGCTCCCTCCCTACCTAGCCGGGCGCAGGCTGAGAAGCACCCGAAGGCAGGCCGTAGTTGCCAACTTGGAGGTCTGGGTGGCGCGCATTCCCGGAGGTGCACATTCCCGATACCGGGGGACTCCAGCTGGGGACTCCAGCGGGGGCACACACAGCCTCGGGGCACTGTGCGCGCGACTTATAGGGCCCCTGGGGAAGCGCCAATCTCCAGATCCATCCCTACACAGCTGGGCTCAGACTGAGAAGCATCCAGTGTGGTCAGACTGAGAAGAATCCAGTGTGGTCACCAGCTTGGAAGTCCCCAGTCACCAGTCTGGGAATCCCGTGCATTCTCGGTGGCGTGCATTCCCCGTGGCGTGAATTCCTGGTGGCGCGCATTCCCAGTGGTGTGCATTCCCAATACCGGGGGACTCCAGCCGGGGACCTCAGTGGGGGACTTCAGCCAGGGACTCCAGCAGGCCCTCACACGGCCTCGGGGCTCTGCCCGAGACTGACAGGACCCCTGGGGAAGCGCCAATTGCCAGATTCATCCCTACCCAGCTGGGCTCAGACTGAGAAGCACCGGGAGTCAGGCTGTGGTTGCCAGCTTGGAAGAATTGTGAGTTGCCCAGTGTGTGCAGCCACAGCACTGGGAAAGGTCCAAGCCCAAGCCTGCGAGACCAGGAAAGCCTGGCTGGGAGTGCATGCCCTCACTCCAGGCCAGAGTTGGGAAGCCTGGGGAAAAACCTGCTCTCAGCGGGGCACAGGAGAGCGGGGCCATTCTGGATCTTGGGAGGGCACTGGGGAGACCAGCTAAGTTCACCGAGAGGAGAGAAAGGCCACACTAATAGCCCCTCAGGCTGCTGGAGCTAGGGAGACCAGAATAAAAGGTTTGACCAGCTGGAAGACAAAAAGGGGAGTAGGTGGAAGTGGAGAACACCAAAATACCTGCAGGAGACTGCACCACTGAATCTCACAGGCATCTTACCACAGAAGTTCTCACCATAAACCCAGGAACCCAGAAGAGACCACTTTCAGAAGATGAAGCCAACAAGAAGAACAACACAAACAATGGGAAGACAAAGAAACAACCACCAAATGAAAGAAAAGGAGGAAGTCTCAGAAAGAACGTTAGATGAAATAGAGGCAAGCCAACTATCAGATATTGAATTCAAAGCACTGGTTATCAGGAAATTCAAAGAGCTTACGACGAGCTACCAGAAACTACAGGGGAGCTACAGTGAGCTCTCTGCAAACTAGACCAACATGAAAAAGGAAATGGAAACCCTTAGTAAAGGCCAAGAGGAAATGAAGAATACAATTTCTGAACTGAAGAACACAGTAGAAGGTATGAAGAATAGAATCGATATGGCAGAAGATTGAATAAGTGAGACAGAAGACAGGATAGAAAGACTCTCCCAGACAGACCAAATAATGGAAAAGAGAATCAGAAAAAATGAGGAGAATTTAAGAGAAATGCAAGACAACATGAAACGTAATAATATCCGAATAATGGGAATACCAGGAGAGGAAGAAGAACAAGGGATAGAAAACCTCCTTGAAAGAGTAGTTACGGAAAATTTTCCTAAGTTGAGGAGAGAGAAAGTCACATGAATCCAGGAATCACAGAGTCCCAATCTAGTGGAACCCTAATAGGCTTACTGCAAGACACATCATCATTAAAATGGCAAAACTCCAAGACAAAGAGAAAATCCTAAAGGCAGCAAGGGAGAAAAAGGACATAACATACAAGGGGGTCCCAATAAGGCTGGCTACTGACTTCTCAACGGAAACATTCCAAGCAAGAAGAGAATGGCAGGAAATATTCCAAGTAATGAGAAACAGAGGCCTACAACCAAGGCTATTGTACCCAGCAAGGCTCTCAATCAAGATAGAAGGCCAAATAAAGAGCTTCCAAGACAAAAGAAGTCTAAAAGAATACGCCTCCACCAAACCAACTCTACAAGAATTACTAAAAGGACTGCTTTAGGAAAGGAAGGAAAAGAGAGAGATAGAGAGGAACACAGGTACACAAATGGCAATGAATAAGTACCTTTCAATAATAACCTTAAATGTAAATGGATTAAATGCTCCAATTAAAAGACATAGAATAGCTGAATGGATAAGAAAGCACGACCCACACATATGCTGCCTACAAGAGACCCACCTCAGGTCAAAGGACCACCACAGACTAAAAGTGAAAGGATGGAACCAAATTTTCCAAGCAAATGGACAAGAAAAAAAGCCGGGGTAGCAATTCTCATATCAGACAAAATAGACTTCAAAAGAAGGGCCATAAAGAGAGACCCAGAAGGTCACTTCATAATACTCAAAGGGAGAATCCACCAAGAAGACATTAACATCGTAAATATATATGCACCCAACATAGGAGCACCCAAATATATAAAGAAAATTCTGGAGGACCTCAAGAAAGAAATTGACAGCAACACAATTATAGTAGGAGATTTTAACACCCCACTGTCTAAATTGGACAAATCTTCCAAACAAAATATCAACAAAGATATTGCAGCATTAAATGACACCCTAAACGAAATGGACCTAATTGATATATATAGAGCCCTCCATCCCAAAGAAGCTAAATACACTTTCTTTTCAAACGCACATGGAACATTTTCAAAGATAGATCACATGATAGGACACAAAACGAGTCTCAATAAATTCAAGAAAATAGAAATCATACCAAGCATTTTCTCTGATCACAAGGGACTGAAATTGGAAACCGACCCCAATGAAAAAAACCCAAAACACCCAAAATCATGGAGACTGAATGGTAGGCTATTAAACAACGAATGGGTCAAGATTGAAATTAGGGAAGAAATCAGAAAGCTTCTGGAAACAAATGAAAATGAACTCACAACAACCCAAAACCTATGGGACACAGTGAAGGCAGTCCTGAGAGGGAAGTTCATAGCAATACAGGCCTACCTAAAGAAGATAGAAACATTTCAAACAAACAACCTAACCCGACGCCTCCAAGAACTCGAGGAACAACAACAAAGACAGCCCAGAGCAAGTAGAAGGAAGGAAATAACCAAGATCAGAGCAGAATTAAATGACATAGAAACTAAAAGCACAATTCTAAGGATCAATGAATCCAGGAGTTGGTTTTTTGAAAAGATAAACAAAATAGACAAACCTTTAAGTAGGCTCATCAAGAAAAGAAGAGAGAAGACCCAAATAAACACAATCAGAAATGAAAGAGGAGAGATTACAACTGATACCGCAGAAATAGAAAGGATTGTAAGAAATTACTATGTGGAACTGTATGCCAAGAAATTTGAAAACCTAGGTGAAATGGACAAATTTCTAGAAAAATATAATCTTCCAAAACTCAATGAAAAAGAAGCAGAAAACCTGAACAGGCCAATAACAGCAAATGAAATTGAAGCAGTAATCAAAAAACTCCCATCACACAAAAGCCCTGGACCAGATGGTTTCACAGGAGAATTCTACAAAGCTTTTAAGGAAGAGCTAACCCCTATTCTTCACAGACTATTCCAAAAAATCCAAAAGGAGGGAAAACTCCCCAACTCTTTTTATGAAGCCAGCATCACCCTAATTCCAAAGCCAGATAGAGACACAACAAAGAAAGAAAATTACAGGCCAATATCACTGATGAACATAGATGCTAAAATCCTCAATAAAATATTGGCAAATCGCATCCAACAATACATCAAAAAGATCATACACCACGACCAAGTGGGATTCATCCCAGGGATGCAAGGATGGTTCAATATACGCAAATCAATAAATGTAATACACCAAATAAACAAAAGCAAAGACAAAAATCACATGGTCATATCAATAGATGCGGAAAAAGCTTTTGATAAGGTACAACACCCATTTATGATAAAGGTACTCAGCAAGGTGGGAATAGAGGGAACATTCCTCAATATAATAAAGGCCATATATGAAAGACCTACAGCCAACATCATACTCAATGGGCAAAAACTAAAAGCTTTTCCACTAAGATCAGGTACAAGACAAGGTTGCCCACTTTCACCACTTCTATTCAATATAGTATTAGAAGTTCTAGCTGCAGCGATCAGACAAGAAAAGGAAATAAAAGGCATCCAAATCGGAAAGGAGGAAACAAAACTGGCATTGTTTGCAGATGACATGATAGTGTACATGGAAAACCCTATAGCCTCTACCAAAAAACTGCTGGAACTAATAAATGAATTTGGCATAACAGCGGGATACAAAGTTAATATCCAGAAATCAAAGGCATTTTTGTATACCAACAATGAAGCAGCAGAAGCAGAAATCAGGAAAAAAATCCCATTCGATATAGCAAAAAGAAAAATAAAATATCTGGGAATAAACCTAACCAAGGAGGTAAAAGACCTGTATGCAGAAAACTACACAACACTGAAGAAAGAAATCAAGGAAGACACAAATAAATGGAAACATATACCGTGTTCATGGATTGGAAGAATTAACATCATCAAAATGTCCATACTACCCAAAGCAATTTACAGATTCAATGCAATACCTATTAAAGTACCAATGGCGTATTTCACAGACATAGAACAAACACTTCAAAAATTTATATGGAACCAGAAAAGACCCCGAATAGCTGCTGCAATTTTGAGAAAGAAGAACAAAGTAGGAGGGATCACAATACCTGATATCAAACTGTATTACAAGGCCACTGTAATCAAAACAGCCTGGTACTGGCACAAAAACAGGCACATAGACCAATGGAATAGAACAGAGAGCCCAGAAATAAACCCAACTCTCTACAGTCAATTAATATTCGACAAAGGGGGCAATAACATAAAATGGAGTAAAGACAGCCTTTTCAACAAATGGTGTTGGGAGAACTGGACAGCTACATGCAAAAAAATGAAACTTGAGCACCAACTTACACCATACACCAAAATAAATTCAAGGTGGATAAAAGACTTAAATATAAGCCGTGAAACCATTAAAACCCTAGAGGAGAGCCTTGGCAAGAAAATCTCAGATATTCCACGCAGCAATATTTTTACTGATACGTCCCCTAGAGCAAGGAACATAAAGGAAAGAATAAACAAATGGGATCTCATCAAAATTAAAAGCTTCTGCATGGCTAAGGAAAACAGTATCAAGATACAAAGAGAAGCAACAGCTTGGGAAAACATATTTGCCAATGATACCTCAGATAAGGGTTTAATCTCCAAAATATACAAAGAACTCATTCGGCTCCACTCAAAGAAGACAAGCAACCCAATCAAAAAATGGGCAGAGGACTTGAACAGACATTTCTCCAAGGAGGACATACAGAGAATCCAGAGACACATGAAAAGATGCTCGATATCACTAGCTATCAGAGAGATGCAAATTAAAACCGCAATGAGATACCACTTAACACCAGTCAGATTGGCTATCATAAACAAAGAAACAAACAACAAGTGCTGGAGAGGTTGTGGGGAAAAGGGGACTCTAGTTCACTGTTGGTGGGATTGCAGACTGGTACAACCACTATGGAAAACAGTATGGAATTTTCTAAGAAAACTAAAAATGAACGTACCTTTTGACCCAGCAATTCCACTCTTGGGAGTATATCCTAAGAACCCTGAAACACCAATCCAAAAGAACCTATGCACCCCGATGTTCATAGCAGCACAATTTACGATAGCCAAGAGTTGGAAGCAGCCTAGATGCCCATCGGTAAATGACTGGATCAAAAAACTATGGTACATTTACACAATGGAATTCTATGCCGCAGAAAGGAAGAAGGAACTACTCCCCTTTGCAACATCATGGATGGAACTGGAAAGCATTATGCTGAGCAAAATAAGCCAGGCGGTGAAAGACAAATATCATATGATCTCACCGTTAACAGGATTCTAAACATACCAAACATGCAAGCAAAGTACGACCAATGACACTCAAATATGGAACAGGCTGACAGGGTCCAGAGGGGAGAGGGGAGAGAATTATAGGGGAAAAGGGAATGGACTCACATGAACAAGTATAAAAGACACATGGATAATAACTAAGGGTGGGGGGTGGAAAGGGGAGGGAGGCGGGGAGCATGGGGCGGGGGGCGGGCAGGGTTGGGAATATAAGACAGAAACCTGTACGTGAACAAGAATTAAATAAAAATTATATTTAAAAAAATAAATAAATAAAAGAATTGATGCAAAAAATGATGTATGTCAACTGTAATTGAAAAATCAAAATGATTTTAAATGGAAAAAAATAAAATAAAATAAAATGTGCCTTGCACAAACAGGTGATCAATTAATATTTACAGGTGAGTTCATTTTACTAAAGGGTGATGACACAAGACCACTGCTGATACTTAGTGTATGAATTTGGGGGGTGGTCTGGTTTTGTTTTATATACTTAGTTTATAAATATATTCTCAGAATCGGAATATTGTTCAACTTATACTTCAGAAAAGTCTCAATTGGTAGAAAATGCAGCTTAGATCAATGCTAAGTGACTTGAGCTACATTACATTTTTCTCTCCTCTGCTTACCCCTCCCCATTTAAATTTCTTATATCTTAATCTCAGATCGTACTTTTGTTGTTGTTGTTTTTTATTGATGTTCAAGTACAGTTGTCTCCATTTCCCTACACACAACTCCCCCCTGCCCCCACCACTCTCAATGCTACCGCACTTTGGCTTTCTCCATGTGTCCTTTATATAATGTTCCTTGATGACCCATCCCCTATTTTCCCCCATTAACCTCCCCTCTTGTTACTGTCAGTTTTTTTCTTTATTTCAATATCTCGGATTATATTTTGCTTACTTGGTTTTTGTTGTTGTTGTTAATTAGGTTCCACTTATAGCTGAGATCATATGGTATTTGTCTTTACTGCCTGACTTACTTCACTTAGCATAATGCTTTCCAGATCCTACTTTCTCGCATCTTTCAATACTATCAAACGTCTACCTTCCTCTCATTGTATTAAAGAACTTATGTTTGTAAACTGTCAATAACATTATGATTGAATATATTTTTAAAAGAAAGATTTAGTTAATTAAAGTAGTGCTCAAGCACTACTTAATTTGTGTAAGGGATACATTCATTACTCCAACTACTTTCCACTGGCTTTATATCTACATAGGTTTTCACCAGTAAACACCTTGAGATCTTGAGCAAATAGTCACATAGGAGGGATACAACACATGCTGACTGTTATTTATTATAGCAAATCCGTTAATAACCCTGTTCCTTTTTTCTTTCAGTCTTGCATGTTCTGTGCCCTCCATTCGCATTGAACATTTCAGCCCAACCATTACTACCCAACTCAATATATTTGATCTACCTACAGCAAAGCTAAGCAAGTTAGTGAATGGTAACTTTTCTTATCTTCGATGTTATTTCTTATGAATTTTCAGGAATTAATGTAAAAGTTAGCCAGTTTATTACAACCTACTTTGCTAGATTCCAATGGAAACTAGAAAACAAGTCTCAACACAAGATTGTCTTATCTCTTTAAAATATGAATTCATAAAGACAGGTAACCACTTCTTCAGTATGTTAGATCCAACTATCTAATTATTAAGCATGAAGGATTTTCCATAAATACAAACCAGGATATTTCATTATTGTTTATGGCCAAGTAATATTCTATTGTGTAACATATGTACCACAGCTTTTCAAAAAATTATTTAATTATTGTTCAAGTACAGTTTTCTGTCTTATACTTCCATCCCAGCGCACCACCCACTGTTCCCCACCTCCCTCCCATTCCACCCCCGGCCTTAGTTTTTCTCCATGTGTCCTTTATACTTCTTCCTATGAATCCTTCCCCTTTTCCCCTGAAATTCTCTCTCCTCTCCACTCTGGTCCCTGTCATCCTGTCCTTTATACTTGTTCCTGTGAATCTTTCCCCCTTTCCGCTGAAATGCCATACCCTCTTCCCTCTGGTCCCTGTCAGCACGTTCTGTATTTCAGTGTCTTTGGTCATATTTTGCTTGTTTGTTTGTTTTGTTGTTTAGGTTCCTGTGAAAGGTGACATCATATGGTATTTGTCTTTCACTGCCTGGCATATTTTACTCAGCATAATGCTTTCCAGTTCCATCTATGCTGCTACAAAAGATGGTAGCTCCTTCTTTCTTTCTACTGCATAGAATTCCATTGTGTAAATGTACCTTAGTTTTCTGATCTATTCACTTACTGATGGGCACCTGGGTGGCTTCCAACTCTTGGCTATTGTAAATTGTGCTGCTATGAACATTGGTGTGCATAGGTTCTTTTGGATTGGGGTTTCAGGGTTCTTATGATATATTCCTAACAGTGGAATTGCTGGGTCAAAAGGCCTATTCATTTTTAGTTTTCTTAGAAAATTCCATACTGTTTTCCATTGTGTTTGTACCAGTCTGCAATCCGAACAACAGTGAACTAGGGACCCCTTTTCCCCACAACCTCTCCAACATTTGTTTGTTTCTTTGTTTATGATGGCCATTCTGACTGGTGTGAAGTGGTATCTCATTGTGGTTTTAATTTGCATCCCTCTGATAGCTAGCGATATTGAGCATCTTTTCATGTGTCTCTGTATCCTCTGTATCTCCTCCTTGGAGAAATGTCTGTTCAAGTCCTCTGCCCATTTTTTAATTGGGTTAATTGTCTTCTTAGAGTGGATTTGTGTAAGTTTTTTGTGTATTTTGGAGATTAAACCTTTGTCTGAGGTATCATTGGCAAATATGTTTTCCCATACAGTTGAATCTCTTTTTATATTAATACTGTATTCTTTAGCTGTGCAGAAGCTTTTTATTGTGATGAGATCTCATTAGTTTATTCTTTCCTTTATGTCCCTTGCTCTAGGGGACATATCAGTAAAAATATTGCTGCATGAAGTATCTGAGATTTTCCTGCCAATGTTCTCCTCTAGGACTTTAATGGTGTCACAGCTTATATTTGAGTCTTTTATCCACCTTGAATTCATTTTCGTGTATAGTGTAAGTTGGTGCTTGAGTTTCATTTGTTTGCACATAGCTGTCCAGTTCTCCCAACACCATTTGTTGAAGAGGCTATTTTTACTTCATTTTATGTTACTGCCCCCTTTGTCAAATATTCATTGCCCATAGAGACTTGGGTTTATTTCTGGACTCTCTGCTCTGTTCCATTGGTCTATGTGCCTGTTTTCATGCCAGTACCAGGTTTTATTGATTACAGTGGCCTTGTAATATAGTTTGGTATTGGATATTGTGATCCCTCCTACTTTGTTCTTCTTTCTAAAAATTGTGGCTGCTATTCAGGGTCATTTATAGTTCTATATAAGTGTTCAAGTGTTTGTTCTATGTCTGTGAAATATGCCCTTGGTACCTTAATAGGTATTGCATTGAATCTGTAAATTGCTTTGGGTAGTATGGACATTTTGATGATGTTAATTCTGCCCATCTATGAACACAGTATATGTTTCCATTTGTTTATGTCTTCTTTGATTCCTTTCTTCAGTGTTGTGTAGTTTTCTGTATACAGGTCTTTTCCCTACTTAGTTCGGTTTATTCCCAGATAATTTATTTTTCTTTTTGCTATATCAAATGGTATTTTTTTCTTGATTTCTGCTTCTGCTGTTTCATTGTTAGTATACAAAAATGCCTTTCATTTCTAGATATTGAGTTTGTAACCTGCTGTTTTGCCTAATTCATTTATTAGGTCAAGCATTTTGGGGGTAGAGTCTATAGCATTTTCCATGTACACTATCATGTCATCTGCAAACAATGACAGTTTTGTTTCCTCCTTTCCAATTTGGATGCCTTTTATTTCCTTTTCTTGTCTTACGGCTGTGGTGAAACTTCCAATACTATATTGAATAGAAGTGGTGAAAGTGGACAAACTTGTCTCCTTCCTGATCTTAGTGGAAAAGCTTTTAGTTTTTGCCCATTGAGTATGATGTTGGCTGTAGGTCTTTCATATATGGCCTTTATTATATTGAGGAATGCTCGCTCTATTCCCATTTTTCTGAGTGCCTTTATCATAAATGAATGTTTTACCTTATCAAAAGCTTTTCCCACGTCTATTGATATGATCATGTGGTTTTGTCTTTGCTTTTGTTTATGTGATGTATTACATTTACTGATTTGCAAATATTGAACCATCCTTGCATCCCTGGGATAAATTCCACTTGGTCATGGTGTATGACCTTTTCGATGTAATGTTGGATACGATTTACCAATATTTTGTTGAGGATTTTAGTGTTTATGTTCATGAGCAATATTGGCCTGAAGTTTTCTTTCTTTGTTGTGTCTCTATCTGGTTTTGGAATTAGTATGATGCTGGCTTGATAAAAAGAGTTTGGGAGTCTTCCATCATTTTGGATTTTTTGGAACAGTCTGTGAAGGATTGGTATTAGATCTTCCTTAAATGCTTTGTAGAATTCTCCTGTGAAACCATCTGGTCCAGGGCTTTTGTGTGACGGGAGTTTTTTGATTACTGCTTCAATTTCATCTGTTCTTATTGGTGTGTTTAGGCTTTCTGCTTCTTCTTCATTGCGTTTTGGAAGATTTTATTTTTTCTAGAAATTTGTCCATTTCACCTAGATTGTCAAATTTCTTGGCATACAGTTCCACATAGTAATTTCTTACAATCCCTTCTATTTCTGTGGTATCAGTTGTAATCTCTCCTCTTTCATTTCTGATTGTGTTTATTTGAGTCCTCTCTCTTCTTTTCTCGATGAGCCTACAAGTCTTGTCTATTTTGTTTATCTTTTCAAAACACCAACTCCTGGATTCATTGATCCCTACAATTGTGCTTTTAGTCTCTATGTCATTTAATTCTGCTCTGATCTTGGTTATTTCCTTCCTTCTACTTGCTCTGGGCTGTCCTTGTTGTTGTTCCTCAAGTTCTTGGAGGCATCGGGTTAGGTTGTTTGTTTGAAATGTTTCTATTTTCTTTATGTAAGCCTGTATTGCTATGAACTTCCCTCTCAGGACTGCCTTCACTGAGTCCCATAAGTTTTGGGTTGTTGTGAGTTCATTTTCATTTGTTTCCAGAAACTTTTTTATTTCTTCCCTGATTTCTATCTTGACCCATTCATTGTTTAATAGCATACCATTCAGTCTCCATGATTTGGGGTGTTTGGGTTTTTTCCTGTGGGGTTAGTTTCCAATTTCAGTCCCTTGTGATCAGAGAAAATGCCTGGTATGATTTCTATTTTCCTAAATTTGTTGAGTCTCATTTTGTGTCCTATCATGTGGTCTATCTTGTAAAATATTCCATGTGCATTTGAAAAGAATGTGTATTTAACTTCTTTGGGATGAAGGGCTCTATATATATCAATTAGGTACATTTCATCTAGAGTGTCATTTAATGCTGCAATATATTTGTTGGTATTTTGTTTGGAAGATCTGTCCATTTTTGACAGTGGGGTGTTAAAATCCCCTGCTATAATTGTGTTGCTGTCAGTATCTTTCTTGAGGTCCTCTAGGATTGTCTTTATATATTTGGGTGCTCCTGAGTTGGGCGCATATATATTTACAATGTTGATGTCTTCTTGGTGGATTCTTCCCTTGAGTAATATGAAGTGACCTCTGGGTCTCTCTTTATGGCCCTGTTTTGAAGTCTATTTTGTCTGATATGAGAATTGCTACCCCGGCTTTTTTTTTTTTTTTTGTCCATTTGCTTGGAAATTTTTTTTCCATCCTTTCACTTTTGGTCTGTGGTGGTCTTTTGACCTGAGGTGGGTCTCCTTTAGGCAGCATATGTGTGGGTCATGCTTTCATATCCATTCAGCTATTCTATGTCTTTTGATTGGAGCATTTAATCCATTTACATTTAATGTTATTATTGATAAGTACTTATTCATTGCCATTTTTGTACCTGTGTTCCTGTCTGTATCTCACCTTTCCTTTCTTTTCTTAAAGCAGCCCTTTTAGTAATTCTTGTAGAGCTGATTTGGTGGAGGCATAATCCTTTAGACTTCTTTTGTCTTGGAAGCACTTTATTTGGCCTTCCATCTTGATTCAGAGCCTTGCTGGGTACAATAGCCTTGGTTGTAGGCCTCTGGTTCTCATTACTTGGAATATTTCTTGCCATTGTCTTCTTACTTGGAGTGTTTCCATTGAGAAGTCAGGAGCCAACCTTATTGAGGCTGCCTTGTATGTTACTTCCTTTTTCTCCCTAGCTGACTTTAGATTCTCTCTTTATCTTGGAGTTTTGCCATTTTAATGATGATGTGTCGTGAAGTGGGCCTCTTTGGGTTCCACCTGATTGGGACTCTCTGTAGTTCCTGGATTCATGTGACTTTTTCTCTCATCCAATTATAAAAATTTTCCATTATTACTCTTTCAAATAGGTTTTCTATCCCTTGGTCTTCTTCTTCTCCTTCTGGTATTCCTATTATTTGGCTATTATTATTACGTTTCATATTGTCCTGCATTTCTCTTAATCCCTCCTCATTTTTTCTGAGCCTCTTTTCCTTTACTTGATCTGCCTGGGAGACTTTTTCTACTCTGTCCTCTAACTCACTGATGCGGTCTTCTACCTCATCAATCCTGCTTTTGATAGCTTCTACTGTGTTCTTCAGTTCAGAAATTGTATTCTTCATTTCCTCTTGGCTTTTGGTGATGGTTTCTATTTCCTTTTTCATGTTGATATAGTTTGCGGTGAGTTCATTGTAGCTCCTCTGTAGTTTGTGGTAGATTGTTGTAAGCTCTTTGAATTTTATGATAACCAGTGCTTTGAATTCAATATCTGATAGTTGACTTGCCTCTATTTCATCTAACATTCTTTCTGAGGCTTCCTCCTTTTCTTTTATTTGGGGATTGTTTCTTCATCTTCCCATTGTTTGTGATATTCTTCTTGTTGGCCTCAGCTTCTTAAATTGATCAGTTCTGATTCCCTGGGTTTATGGTGTGAACTTCTGTGGTAGAATACCTGTGGAATTCAATGGTGCAATCTCCTGCAGGTATCTTGGTTTCCTCCATTTCCACCTACTTCTTTTTGTGTGTGTGTGTGATCAGTTGGAGGGGGAGGCAAAGTGGTTTATTATAGCGGAAGAGTATTTCATATTATTTATAGTCACAGTAGGTAGAGAAGACATAGACAATCCTTAGGCTATGTATAGTGTTAACCATACTTTTTGACCCAGTTTGCTACTTTTAAGAAAGGATGGACAGAAGATAAGTCTCTTGTTGGGACGGGCAGGCTTCTGAGTTGGATCTAGAAAGCAGTGAGGTTGCAGATGGTCAGATTTTGAGGTAAGGTGGGAGTAAAGGATAGTAACTAGGTGTAGCATGTGAACAAATATAGTTAATCACTACAGTAATAGAATTCAGGCACCTGTAAAGTGGTCTAAGGTCTGAGAGATGTGTTGTGAAGTATTATAGTTGTATATAACAGCTATTATTTATAATAATACTAGAGCAACATTCACATGGCATACTCTATGTGATCCATCTGAATGGGGGTTATAGAGCTTGGGTAGTATGCCAAAGGAAAGCAAGTGGCATGAAGTATAGAAAATTAGCAATACACTGTGGAGGAAAGAACTGGGGAAAACTGTCAAATAGTACAATATAACCAGCCAGGACTAAGAAACCTATACAGAAAGAGGAGGGATACAAAGATACTATTAAAATAAAAAAAGCAGTGAGAATAATGAAAATAATAATAATAATAATAATAATAATACACCTATGCAGCAACTTGAGGCTTCTCTGCTATAGCAAAGTGAAATTTGTCTCTATTGTTGAGATGTCCCCTCTTTAGGTCCCACTATGGTCCTTTCCCAGTTCCCAGTTATTTGTGTCACTTGTGGGTAAAAGAAAACTAAGCAACAAACAAACAATCCAACACACACACACACACACACACACACAGTCAGGAGAAAGGAGGAATAAGCAAAAAGTATGGGAAGAAAGGAAGAAGGACTAAAACTGGACAAAAAGAAAGGAAAGGAACAAAGTGTTGAAAGATAGAGCAATAATACAATTTTAAAAATATAAGATTATTTAGAAAAGAAGTTGCTCAAAAAAAAAAACGTCCCTTGTCAGTTTCAGACTGCCCAAACCGGTTTTTCTGGTCGCAGCAGGACCTCTCTGTGAGCTGGGATGCTACCAGATTGAGATGTGAGCGCCCATACCCCCAGCAGGCTGCCTGGGTCCTGCGGGATCTGACACTGTCTTTCTCAGTCCTGTGGCAGGCCCCAAGTGCTCCAGCCCCTCTCCTGGATGGCTGCTGGGCTGGTTGGGCTGTGAGGCAAGTTGCTGCCTCAGAGCACCTCTGTTCACTTTCCAATAGAGACTTCTCCACAAAGCCTGCCTCTCAGCCCAGCCCACTCCCCAAAAGACTGGCAACGACAAGTGTCCTTAATTCCCCTGGGCTGGCGGGCTGGTGACCACAGAGTCTGTTGTAGACCCGACGGGTGTCGGGCTTCTGGAGTTCCCTCCGCAGCAGGTGCCCCAGCACTGGTCCCAGACCGAGGCCTCTGTTTCCCAGCATTGGTGGTGGCACCGAGGCCATTAGGTGCCAGCAGAGGTCGCCTGCCGCCTCTTATTGCCTGCCCTCATGTATCAGTCCAAGGGTGCAGCCCACCGCCATGGATGCTGCAAGTGCAGCCGCGTCCTCACTGACCTGCAGCTGTCTGGTCCCTCCATCACACTCTCTGGTCTCTTATTTTCATAAATGCTGGGGAATTGTTGGATGATTATGCTGTTCCTCAGTAGATCCGCCTGGATTTTCTACCAGGTGCACGGGAGCTGGGTTCCCTCTGTGCTACCCTGTCGCCATCTTGTCTCCCCTGATAATTCAGTGGTTCTCAATTCTTGATCTACATTAGAATTACTGGGAAGAAGGGGTCAAGGAATTTCTTTAAAAACACTCGCAGTCTACTTGGGACTTATTCCAGAGGAGACTCTAATTCAATTGATTTCAACTGAGCCTCGGTCTAGGCGTTGGTTAAAAGTCCCCCAGATGATTCATGCCTGGACACTTACTCTACTTACTATAAACAGTGGTGATGAGACTAAAATATCTGTGTTCACCGAGAGAGGAGGATGGTATTTATAAAATGAGGACTTGAAGCCAAAAGACTGATGTTTAAATCCCTGGTGCAGGACAGTGTCGTTTCTGTGAACCTTGGTTACTTTCTCTGAAACTTTATATCATTATGTTTTTGTAAAGATTGAATTACACAGTATAGGTGATGGCACTTTGGAATCTCAAAGTATGACATAGAAATAAGGAATTAGGTTCCACAGATCCAGATTGTCCATGAAAAGAAAATTTAAGTTGATTTAGTTCTAAACAAATTTGAAAAATTGAAAGAGGTAGGAGGAAAACAAGCAAGAAGATTAAGAAGAAACCATCTCGGGGTCATCTACGATGCCTTGCCACAGTGGACTGAAATGTATAATGGGCTCATTCACTCCACCTGCCCCAAGTGCTGCCTACTCTTCTTTTCCTTTTTTTATTTTTATTTTTTAAAGATTTTATTTATTTTTAGACAGAGGGGAAGGGGTGGAGAGAGGGAGAGAAACATTACTGTGTGGTCGCCTCTCGCACAGCCCCTACTGGGGACCTGGCCCACAACCCAGGCATGTGCCTTGGCTGGGAATTGAACCGGAGACCCTTTGGTTCATAGGCTGGCACTCAATTCACTGAGCCACACCTGCCAGGGCTTTTCCTTTTTAAAAAAATCGTAATTATATTTTCAATAGGTTTTCTTAGTCCTCAGTGAAATCCTGGCCTGGAGGACACAGATCTTGCCTGCATAGCAGCAAATCTTGAGGAATAAGTGTTCCTGCTATTAGGATCTTTACACTGCCATCAATAACTGTGCTTGAAATCTCCTGTCGCTGAATTGGTTCCCAGGTGGCTGTTTTATATCCAGGTGTTTGACTGTGGATGTGCCAGATGTCAGGAATTGATCCTGATATTTCTAATTTCAGAATGTATAGTGCCAGGGAAAGGGGGTTTAGAATTATGCATTGGAGGGCCTCAGGTGCCAGACTGAGTTTAGACTTTATTCTGTAGCCCAGTGATCTTCAACCAACCACAAGCAGGACACTGGTGTACAAGAATTTTTGAAACAAGCAATACCTGACTATTTAGCCAGGGGTGCTGACCTCTTTTTCCTTAGATTGTCAAATAAAAAACGACAACACAACAGTAACCATCTGGTGTGAGTGCTCCTGCCCTGAACTATAAACATAATGTAGTAGGGTTACATTTTATTGGTCACATCACATAGTCCCATAATAATGTTTCATGTGATTGGTTAATTCTTGGTACCACAAATCTTTATATATAAGTATAGGCACCTGATTTTTCTTTAAGTCTCTTTAGAGCAAAAAGTGTGGGTAATTACTATTTTTTGTAAAGAAATAAAAATTATATCTATTTAGCCCTGGCTCAGTGGATTTAGTTTAGTATAGCTCTGTGGATTGAGCGTGGGCCTGCGAACCAAAGGATTGTGGTTCAATTCCCAGACAGGGCACATGCCTGGGTTGCAGGCCAGTTCCAAGCAGAGGGAGCACAAGAGGCAACCATACATTGATATTCTCTCCCTCTCTCCTTCCCTTCCCCTCTAAAGATAGATAAAATCTTTAAAACAAACTGTACCTATTCATTGTCAGATTGTCAAAACGTGCTTTTGGTGTGCCACACAATCTTAGTAATTATTTTATGTGTACCATGGGATGAAAGTGGTTGAAAATCACTGTTGTCACCTGTAGAAATCATTGACTTAAAGCCAAGAAATGTCACAGAGTGGTGCTCTGAGTTCAGCGAGGGCCTTGATGTGATGCATTAGTCTGGGGTGAAGCTAACATCAAACTGACCAGGACAGAGGTTACTGAAGTAAAGCAGGTGTGAGAACCTCAACAAGGGTACTGGCAATGGAAGTTGAAAAGAAATGCAAGAAATATGGTGGATAAAAATGAACAACACTTGGGTTTCACAATGATCAGTTTTTATTAGTAAATACTGGTAACCTTCAACAACAAAAGGTCTCCTCCTATGCCATTTGTAGTGTCTTACAGTGAAAGCAAGTCTCAGACTTATTGCCACTACAAAGTAAATTTTTATCAACAAGCAGACACATAAAAATAGTACACAAGCAATATTTTGTGACAAAGTACCAAACAGCAGTCTGGACTTAGGGAGACATTCTGAAGAGAGTATCAGTCTGATAGAGTCAGCAGAGTCTTACACCACATTCATGCAAGGTCAAAAGTGCCTATACAATATTCTAGCCACATATCTTGAATACCTGTTATTTCCTCAGTGAAAAATTATTTCTAATCATTTATGCTAATTAACATACCTCTAGCGCAGATTTACATAATGATGTTGGAAGCACTTGTGCATCCAACTAGCAGTGAGGATTCCTGATTAGTGGCTTTTAAATGCTGATTACTCACCCTGGAATGTGCAACTTAAAGTTAACTCTTAAACACAGGTACATCTCACTGAAGTATTCTAAAGTGTACTGACAAGAGATTGGTAATAGACTTACAGGGTGATTACTTTGTTAGTTATATAAAAGTCTAATTACTGTGTTGCAAACCTGAAACTAATATTGTATGCCAACTGTAATTAATTATTTTTTTTAAATTGACGTGTACTGACAAGATAACAAGCATCAAAAGTGGTTTCAAGGTCACAAGATAGATCATGTTTGAGGAGGACAACAAAGCACTCTTTTAAAGAACAGCATTAGTGCCAGGAAATAGAACACACCTGTGGGTGATTTAAGCAGGAAAATAATTTATTGTGTTGCTCAGAGGATTGCTGGAGTTTAAGGCTTTGACATGAATGGCCAAAAACTACAAACAATAATAACAGACCACAGAACTGAGGGAAAAGCGCTCTGGAGATGTTGTCACCAGGAACAGGCACCTTGAATCATTGAACAACTAATACCGATGCTCAATGCCACCACTAGAACCATTCTCACTTTTGCCCTAGGAGTCACCTGCAGTTACCAAGGGAGCACAGCTCCCTGTGCCTGCTTTTTTTTGAGTTAATAGCTCCTACATGGTGCATCTGATTGGCTAAGCAAGTATTTGGTATTTCAGTCTTAGCCAATAGCCTGTAAGGTAGGGAATTCTCTAAACACAGAAGAAAGTTTCAAGGAAAGGAATGAAAAAAAAACCCACAAATAAATGTCCATTATAAGGAAGTTGATTCTTCTTTTACAAGATTGCTGGGGCTATTTGGGATCTTTTATGGTTCCATATAAATTTTTGGAGTATTTGTTTTAGTTCTATAAAGTATGTCATTGATATCTTAATGGAATTGCATTGAATGTATAGACTGCATTGAGTAGAATGGCCATTTTTTAAATTTTATTTTAATTGTTGTTCAAGTACAGTTTTCTGTCTTTTACTCCCATCCCAGCCCACCCACCCAGCCCTTATTAATGTTAATTCTTCCAATTCATGAACACTCTAAATGCTTTGACTTATCTGTGTCTTCTTTGCTTCCTTTCTACTGTGGCCTACAGATTTCCAAGTACAGGTCTTTTATTTCCTTGGTTAAATTTATTCCTAGGTACATTTTTTTGTTGTTGTTCTTGCAACAGTAAATGAAATTGTTTTCTTAGTTTCCTTTTCTGAAAGCTTATTATTGGTGTATAAAAATGCCATCAATTTCTACGTATTAATTTTGTATCCTGCTACGTTGCTGAATTCATTTATTATGCCTAGTACTTTTTTGGTTGAGTCTTTAGAGATTTTTATGTACAATACCATGTCACCTGTGAATAATGACAGCTTTACTTCTCCTTTCCATTTTGGATGGCTTTTATTTCTTGTTTTTGTCTGATTGCTATGGCTAGGATTTCCAGAACTATGTTGAATAAGAGTGGTAAAAGCAGACGTTCCTGGCTTTTCCTGTTCTTGAGGGGAATACTTTTAGTTTTTATCCATTGAGAATGATGTTACCTGTAGGTTTTTCATACATGGACTTTATTATGTTCAGGTATGATCCCTCTATCAAGAGTTTATTTTTGACTTCTGGCCAAGGTGGAGGTGTAGGTAGACTCATTGAGCCTCCTCTCACAACCAAAATAAGGACAACAAAAATTTATAAACAAAATAACAACCATAACTAACAGAAAATTGAACTGTATGGAAGTCCAACAGCCAAGGAGCTGGAATAGACACATTCATCCAGACCAGTAGGCAGGGCAGAGTCAGGTGGCTGAGCTGAGAGGGGTTGTGGCACAGGAAGTGGTGACACTGGGTGCACAAGGCACCCCGGGTGTGCAGGCAGCGGCTGGCAGACCATGGACACAGAGTGGCAACAGGGAGACCCAGCAAGGCAGCGATTATGAAGCAGGAAACACACACAAGGTGGCTGGTTGACTGGTGGTGGTCCCACATTCATGCACAGATAACTGGGGAGCGAGACAGACCACACAACCTAGAGTCCCAGTGCTGGGAAATAAAGCCTCAAAACACCAATTGAAAACACCTGTGGGGAATGAGGCGCAGAGAGAGACTTCCAGCCTCACAGGAGAGATTTTGGAGAGACCCACAGGGTCCTAGAATGCACACGAGCCCACCCACATGGGAATCATCACCAGAAAGGCCCAGTTTCCTTGAGGGAAGCTGTGGAAGTGACTGAAATCTGGCAGAGATCAAACAATTGCCATTGTTTCCTCTTGGACCCCTGCCCCATATACAGCATCACAAGGCAAGCAACTGGCTTGCCCCTCCCTGGTGAACACCTAAGGCTCCACCCCTTTCTATATAACAGGTGCATCAAGACAAAAAAATGGCCCAAACAAAAGGACAGATCAAAGCTCCAGAAATAATACAACTAAGTGACCAAGAGATAGACAACCTATCAGATGCACAGTTCAAAGCACTGGTGATCAGGATGCTCACAGAACTGGTTAAATTTGGTGGCAAATTAGATGAAAAAATGAAGGCTACGCTAACTGGAATGAAGGAAAATGCCCAGGGAACCAATAGTGATGGGAAGAAAACTGGGACTCAAATCAAGGGAGTGGACCAGAAGAAAGAAACAACCAAGCAGAAAAGAAGGTAGAAACAAGAATTCAAAAAAATGAGGAGAGGCTTATGAATCTCCAGGACATCTTTAAATGTTCCAATATCTGAATTATAAGGGTACCAGAAGGGGAAGAGGAAGAGCAACAAGTGGAAAACTTATGTGAACAAATAATAAAGGAGAACTTCACCAATCTGGCAAAGGCAATAGACTTCCAGGAAGTCCAGGAAGCTCAGAGAGTCCCAAAGAAGTTGGACCCAAGGAGGAACACACCAAGGCACATCATAATTACATTAGCCAAGATTAAAATGAAGGAGAGAATCCTAGAAGCAGCAAGAGATAAGGAGGCAGTTACTTACAAAGAAGTTGCCAACAGACTGTCAGCGGATTTCCCAAAAGAGACCTTACAGGCAAGAAGGGGCTGGAAAGAAGTATTCCAAGTCATGACATCCAAAGACCTACATCCAAGATTGCTCTATCCAGCAAAGCTTTCATTTAGAATGGAAGGGCAGGTAAAGTGCTTCTCAGATAAGGTCAAATTTAAGGAGTTCATCATCACCAAGCCCTCATTATATGAAATGTTAAAGGGACTTATGTAAGAAAAAGAAGATAAAAAATATGAACAGTGAAAGGACAGCAAACTCACAGTTATTAACCACCACACCTAAAAGAAAAGCAAACCAAGAGGACAGCTAGATCAGGAGCAGAAACATAGAAATGAAGATCACATGGAGGGTTAGCAACAGGGGAGTGGGAGTAGGAGAAGGGGGGAGAAGGTACAGAGAATAAGTAGCATAGATGGTAGATAGAAAATAGACAGGGGGAGGGCAAGCATAGTATGGGAAATGTAGAAGCTAAAAACTTATGACACATGGACATGAACTAAAGGGGGGGAATATGGGTGGAAGAGGGTATGAAGGGCAGAGGGGAATGAAGGGGGGGAATGGGACAATTGTAATAGCATAATCAATAAGATATATTTTAAAAACTTTTTTAAAGAGTTTATTTTTTATCATAAATGTGTGCTGGATTTTATCAAGTGTTTTTTTCTTCATCTACTGACATAATCATGTGATTTTTGTCTTTCATTTTGTTTAGGTGATAAATCACTTTTATTGACTTGCTAATACTATACCAACCTTCCATCCCTGGGATGAATCTCACTTGATCACGGTGTATGATCTTTTGGATGTATTGCTGGATCTAGTTTGCTAATATTTTTTGAGGATTTTAGTATCTATGTTCATCAGGGATGTTGGCCTATAGTTTTTTTTCTTTGTTATATCTTTACCTTATTTTGCATTTATAATAATTCTGGCCTCATAGAAAGAGCTTGGAAGTCTTCCTTCCTCTTGAATTTTTTGGAGTAGCTGGAGAAGGATTGGTGACAGTTCTTCTTTGAATGATTGGTAAAATTTGCCTGTGAAGCCATCTGGTTCAGGGCTTTTGTGTGCCAAATGGTTTTTTCTTACTGCTTTGATTACATTCTTTGTTATTTAGGTTTTCTGCTTCTTCCTATTTCAGTTTTACAGAAGAAAAACAAAGGTGGAGGTATCACAACTCCTGATCTCAAACTATACTATAACGACACTATAATCAAAACAGCCTTGTACTAGTACAAGAACAGATATATAGAGCAATGGAACAGAACAGAGAACCCAGGAATAATTCTAGGCTATGACTAATTGATATTTGACAAAGTTGGCAAAAGTATACAATGGAGCAAAGACAATCTCTTCAATAAATGCTGCTGGGAAAACTAGACTAGTCTATGCAAAAAAAAATAAAATGAAACTAGACCACCAATTTACACCATATGCAAAAATAAACTCAAAATGAATAAAAGACTTAAATGTAAGTGGTGAAACTATATAAATCCTAAAATAAAACATAGGTAGTAAAATCTCAGATATTCAGTGTAGAAATATTTTCACCAATATATCTCCTAAGGCACTGGAAATAAAGCAGAAAAAGAAACAAATGGGACTATATCAAATTAAAAAGCTTCTGTACAGCTAAAGAAACCATCAGTAAGATGAATAGGGAACCCAACCCATGGAAGAACTTAGGGAACCCAATGATACTATACCTGACAAGTGTTTAACCTCCAAAACAGACAAAGAACTACTGCAACTCAATGCCAGAAGACAATCCAATTAAGAAATGGGCAAAAGACCTGAATAGACACCTTTTCAAAGTGGACATACAAAGAGTCATAGGCATAAAAAATGATCATCACTAATCATCACAGAAATGCAAATTAAACCCTCAATGAGATATCACCTTGAATCTGTAAGAATGGCTACCATCAATAAATAGGCAAACAACAAGTGTTGGTGAGGATGTGGACAAAATTGAACAGTATTACACTGTTGGTGGGAATGCAGACTGGTGCACTGTGGAAAATAGTATGAAGTATCCTTCAAAAATTGAAAGTAGAACTCCCTTTTGATCCAGTGATTTTACTTCTGGGAATATATCCCCTGGATCATGAAACATCAATACAAAAAATATATAAGTACCCCTATGTTTATAGCAGTGCCGCTTACAATACCCAAGATTTGGAAATAACCTAACTCCCCACTAGTACATGAGTAGATAAAAAAGCTGTGACATTTACACAATGGAATGTTACACAGCAGTAAACTCATACATTTTGCAACAGTATAGATAGACCTGGAGAAAATTATGTCAAGTGAATTAAGCCAGTCAGTGAAAGAAAATACCACATGATCTAACTTATGTATGTGAAATCTAATAAACACAGTAAGCCAATGAACAAAATAGTAACAGAAGCTTAGATGTATATAAAACAGACGGACGGCTGCTGCTTGGAAGGAGGAGGTGGGGAATGGGAGGAAAGATGGTGAAGGGTTTAACAAAACAGTGTTTATGAACAACCCATGGACACAGAAAACAATATGGGGATGGGCTTGGGGAGGGTAATAGGTGGGGCTAGTGGTGATGGGGAAAGGGAGAAAAAGCAGGAATAACTGTAATAGAATAAAAAACATAAAATTTAAAAAATATCAGTAATTATTTTTTTTGAAAAAGGAAGTTGAACTGGAAGTGATGACAATGTAATCTAGTAGAAATATCTAGCAGGTAGCTAGAAATGTGGCAATGTTTCTCAGAGAGCAAGTGTTATAGATTTGTGATTTGGTTAGTGATTACATTTAGAGTGAGATAGGAGTCTGCAGAAAGTGTAACTCAAACTTTTCATTTGCATATGTAGAATCTGAGTGTGAGAGTGCTTCATCACTGTAGATGTATTGCTCCTTCTGACCATCATTAACTATCCAATGAAAATGAAAAATTTCACTCTATTTGGGGAGAAAGAACAAGTATATAGATAACACTAATAGAAAATAAGTGGGAGGATAACTCGTGATTGTTGAAAGCCTGTTGTGTACTAATTTTTATTAATAAATATTTAAGTGCCAACTATGTATCAAGCACTATGTGAAAGGTTTTCTTTCTCCGCTGAGAAAGAAGTGCCAATCAGCCATAAAGTAAGCAATAAAGAGCTTTATTGGGGTTTGTGCACCCAGGCAAGGTTGCCCGGTCTGCAGGATGAGGCCGGGGGAAGTCGCGCCCAAGCAGGGAATGTAGTGGGGTTTTATTTTCATTGGCTCCTCGTGGGAGCTGGGGATTGGTGCCCTCTGAACAAAGCAGCGATATAGCATTGGTGGTCTCTTCCTCTGACTCAGGTCACTGTGAGGATGTCCATCTTGGCAAAGTCCAGCCGGAGCTTCCTCCTATCCCTACCCACCCTAACACTATGCTTGTTCGATTTAATGGCGTGCAAAACCAAACATGTTCCTGCATTTGAGAAAATGAAAGCATGGGAGAGATGAGAGAGCTGGGGCAGTGTGGTGGGAAGTCAGACCAAAAAGGTAAAAAGGGGCCAGACTATATACACAGCTTGCCTGTACATGTTTAAGGATTGTGACCTTTATCCTAAAGGAGATAAATCATCTAAAGGTTTTAAGGATTGTTTTTTTACATACATCAATTCATTTAATCCCTATAACCCCATAAAGCAGGTATTATGAGCACCCATTTACATGAGGAAACGAGTTCAGAGATTAATTAATCTCCCTAAGAGCTATAAACAGAAAATGAGGATAGGGATAGAAGGTAGGCAGGCAAGCAAGCAGGGCTTCTTAAAGAGGAGTAATTCATACTTCTTGAGAGCCTACCTTATACCAGAAAAAATAATACTGTGTCACTGAGTATTCACGAAAACTTCGCAAAAAAAGGTTTCATTACAACGTTTAGGTTGTACATAGGAAGGGGAAGAACGGGGATCAAACCCCAAGACCACCCTGCTCCACAGCTCTAGTGAAACGCTGCCTCCACATAACGTCCCCTAGCACTTATTCAGCGCATTCACAGAACAAAGGAAAATCAGCCCTGGAATTTGAAGAACCCTCAGGATTTGAGGCCGCTGAACTAAGGGTCAAGGGGAATAGGCCAGAAGTAGGGGCTGTCAGTGAAGTGAAGACCCCGGCGGAGTATTAAAGGGAGTTTCTACTTAGAAAGGAGGGAAGAAGGGCTTTGAAGGTGAGCCTAAGGAGTTTGGGCTTTATCTGGTCAATGCACACAAAGCCACATCTTATTCCAAAGGTATTACAGAGCAGCAACGCCTCCTGCAGTATTTCCAATCCACTTGTGGCTATCCCGCCCCCAGTTCCAGATACTTTGTGGATACGATCTGTAAGATTCTTCGTGGTCTTCTCGCTCCCTTCTCGATTCTGCTGCTGATTTCAGGACTGTGGAGGTAAAAAAGGTCGCGCTTAGCCCTCGGTGGGTAACACTCGCCCAGGGCCTGGCTCATCGGAGATCCCTGCGGGGCCCAGGGTTTTCCAGAAAGGGCGGGTTGTGGGGTGAGGGCGGGGCGGGCGGTGGAAAAGGAAGCGCGCTGCGCAGTTTGACCCCCGCCGCGTACCGTAACACGGCGGGTTCGGTGGCGGGAACATGGCGGTTGTGCTGGGTCCGGTTACAGAGTAAGTTTCTAAAAGAAGCCGGTGCGTTCTAGTGTGTCCGGCCTCGGGCACTCGATTCTTCCCCTGCATCCATTCCGAATCATAGGCACAGTTCCTTGGACCACCCTTTACTGTGTTGCCCCCAGAGATGACTGCGAAGGTTGAGAGAGCGTTGGTGGCGGCGGCCGAGTCAGGTAGCGGGTGAGAGGGTGATCAGCTGGGCGGCGAGACCTGGGCACAGACACATCCGCGTGGTGCCGACCCCAAGCACCGCCCAGGCGTCTTCCCGAGGCTGGAGCAGGAGTACCAGTGGGATAGTACTGGATAGTGGGAGCGGGGGAGAAGGGGCGAGGTGTAGGATGAAAAGTCTAATAGTATCACCCAGCTCTTTTTCACTCAGCTGGGCGTCCAGTTGTGGTCGCCTTCTCCCAAAGTAGAGCGGTGGTTGAGAACTGCCAGGCTCCTCCGGCCTCCCTTATCTTGCTAGAAGGAGGCGGAATACAAGAACAATGACTACTCCTGCCCTGTTGCTGAGGGATGTATATTCGAGGCACCATTCCCCTTTTATGAAATAGGCCCAGAGAGTTGTATGAATTTATAGAACCGAAGCACTGGAATTCCCCGACTCTAGCTGCTCAGTATAGTTCTTTAAGNCAGCTGGGCGTCCAGTTGTGGTCGCCTTCTCCCAAAGTAGAGCGGTGGTTGAGAACTGCCAGGCTCCTCCGGCCTCCCATATCTTGCTAGAAGGAGGCGGAATACAAGAACAATGACTACTGCTGCCCTGTTGCTGAGGGATGTATATTCGAGGCACCATTCCCCTTTTATGAAATAGGCCCAGAGAGTTGTATGAATTTATAGAACCGAAGCACTGGAATTCCCCGACTCTAGCTGCTCAGTATAGTTCTTTAAGTTTTTTTGACACTTCCCCTAGATGGGGCGGAAATAGACTATCTTGGTTGAAGGATGGTACACGTGATAGGTGTGTCCTGGACTCCCTAGTGAGCCATTCCCTAGAAGGTAGGGCATGGGAGATAACATTGATTTAGATGAAAATGAAGGCTGGAGTAAGGCGGAAAGAATCAATCCAGAAGCTCGTGAAATTCCTTAGCTCCACTAATTAGCTGTGGGATATTAGGCAACTTGTTTATTATTTTTGTGTATTAATAAGTGTTCAGTAACTAGTTGGCATTGTTATTAAATATAGTTGTTTCTGGATTAGTTTTTATTTCTTCAACAAGTATTTAAATACCTACTTGGTGTCAGACTTTGTGCTAGACTCTGGGCATATAGTATTGACACATTTTCAGAGACATTGGGAAATGGAGACAAGTGGTAATCTGTACTTTTCTATCGTAGAGGAAGTACAGGGATCATGTACTTGGGTCAGGGATGGTCTTCCTAAGAAAATGACTTAAGATAAAACCCCATAGAGTAGGCATGAGCCAGGTGTGAGGACTGCCATGGGCCAGGGAGGAGGGGAGTGCACCTGTAGAGGGAATAGCACTGAAGGAAGTGAAAGATCAGTACGGCTGAAATACAAAATTCAGGAGGAAGGTGAGGCAGGAGAGATTATTCACGTCCAATATAGAGAGCCTTATAAGGCCTTTTAAGGAGTTTAGACTTTATTGCTAAGGGTGATGGAAAGTCTTTGGAGGGTTTTACATCGCAGAGTGATATGAAAAATTTTAGTTTACAAAAGGACATTTCTTGGAGAGGTCAAGCATGAGATGCCTGTGACCAAAATTGGGATTATGACCTTGGAAAATAGAAACATTTAAGAGGTGTCTAGGGAGAAGAGTGGTCAGTACTTGATGAGGATTAATATAGGTGGTGGGGAGAAGTAGTATACCATTTTTAAAAGGCAAATTCTGACAGTTACTAAGTTTTCCCATGTGCAGCTTGACTTTTGTGCTCCATTTTTATCTGCCTCTTGAGTAATTTTCCAATGATGGCTGACCGATTAGAAATTATTGTGCTTTGTTGTTTTACTCTCTGATATAGGCTAATTGTTGCTTGGAGAATGTCATAATGGGCAAGAGTTTTGTAGATTAGCACTTAAAAGTAATAGTCTCCCGTGTTGATTTTGGCCTGTAAGAGTGGCTGCATATATTTCATTATATTGATGTGGTGTACTATTTTTAATCTGGATTTTTACTTCTGTTAACAACATAGAACCATGCCAGTGCTTTTATTTCTGTCAGGTAGATTAAGGTATATTATATGTACATTTGGGGGCAGATAATAATTGAAGACATGGAAATAGGTGAGATTGCCTATAGAAAATATATAGTAGGAGAAAAGCCTAAGCTTGGCGTTGAATGTCCCTGTTGAATGAGCAGCCTGCAAGGAGACTGAGAAGGAGAGATCAATAAATAACGAAGTAAATCTGGAGACTGCTGTTTGGAAGCTAAAGGAAAGACAGGTTTTAGAACAAAAGAGTCAACAATGTCAAAGGTTGTTCAAAGAATGCACAGCGTAAGAGTGAAAAGTGCCCATTGGATTTAGGAATTTACAGGCCATTTCAGAACTTGGCAGAAAATTTATTTTTGTGAGGTGGAAATCACAGTTTCAAGGTGTGAAAAGTAAAGCAATCAAATATCAGCTGTTAAAGGTACAGAAGATTGAACTTGGAAGAGGAGGTGGGATGACTGAGATTGTTTTTGAAAAGAGCTTTGCACATACTTAAGTTATGGATAAGAGAAGAGTGGGAGTTTGAAGAGAGAGGAAAGTGTTCACTGGAAAAGCAGAGGGGAATGGATACATAGTATGTCTGAAAATTTTACTTCAAATGGGAAAGGGACACCCTTTCCTTCTATCAGGAGATGTAGGTAGAGGTGGGTTTGTGGTATTGGAAACTTAAGTGAACTCCCCTTGTGATTATTTTATTGGAGGCAAAGTCATCTGGTGAGAATGCAGTGGGCAGTGGTTGCCAGAGATTGAGGATAGGGAAGAGAGGTTTGGATGTTCATGGAAGAGAGTATTGATCAAGGAAACATAGAAAAAATGTCCGCGGTTGAATGGCAACCATTTAGCCCAGTGTGTGATTTATTTTTCCTCTAGCAGTGTTCAGTCACCAGAGCCCAAACTATACCCTTTGACTCTTTGAGGATATGTGTTTCAACATATTTGCTAAGTGATTATATAACACACAAAGCTGCTGTTAAAAAATGCAATACTCTTTGTTTTATCTGTTTCTCATACTTATTAAAAAAGGTAAAACAAAAATATATCAATGGAAGATATTTTCTGTAGAGGTATGTGATATCTTAAGAAAGAAATTATTGAAAGAAAATATAATTGAAGAAAATCAGTTAAAATAATTAAATAGAATTAGCTATAAAAAATCTGCTTGCTGAATATGTAGAAGTAGAATTAGTAATAATGCTTGGAACCTCTTAGAAACCCTAAGGTTGTCTGTCACCTGGTGACATTCTTCTCCAGTCAAATGGGTAATTACAGGTTTATTCCATATTAATATGTTTTTGTTGAGCATTTCTTTGTAGGGTCCTGCTATAAAGCAAGTATAAATAAGGTGATCACAAACTAGTTACTTTTTTAATTTTTAACTGGTTGAATTCTCCATGGATATTCAGTGTGACTATGAGTCATTGCATGGATCACTTCTGAAACAGTATACTAGAAAAATTGAAGAATTACCTAGTAGGTAGTTAAGCCATTTCTTTGACCACTGTCATGCTTTCAGTGCAACTTGTGGGGCACTTAAGATTGAAATAATTATCTACTCCTTTAACAGATAATTGTTGTGGTAACTTTTCAAAAATAAAATTAAGTTTTTAATTTACAATAACTTGGTCAACATTCCCACTTTTCAGTTTTGTCTAGGAAGGTCAGGAATTGGTTTGCTACATAGGTGGTACTTAGATTTGGAAAGTAGGTTTGATAAAATAATTTAGTAGAGGTAAAGTACATGGAGAATTACGGGTCGACTTTAGGGACTAAGTAACTTTAATACAGTTAAACTTTGCTTTTAGAACATTTATTAGTTAAACAATGTAAAGACGAAGGTTTTACAGCATTTTAAAGTTGCCATGTATGCAGGAGTGTCCAACCTTTTGGTGTCTCTGCGCCACACTGGAAGAAGAGGAGTTGTCTTGGGCCATATGTTAAATACACTGTCACATGCAATCACAAAAATGTTTTAAGTAAATGTATAGTCTTGTATTGGGCCACCTGTCACAGCCATTCTGGGCTGTATGTGGCCTGCAGGTTAGACACTCCTGATGGATTTTAGGCACATAGTGATGATTGCTATTACTGGATATTGGTGCTTTTCAAATTAGAGGTATGATGAAGTCCCTCATTCTACTTAAGATCCGAATAGCATTACATTATGCTAAACCCATCTGCTATGATCTAAGTTGAATATCTCATATTTGCATGTTGTTGAAAAACAAGATATTAGAGTAAGGATGAATTGGGCAAATTCCTCCCCACCTCTGGAAAAACAGTTTCATTATTCATCATTTAGTCATACAGTCCTTACATATGATGAGCAGAGAGCACAGCCTTTTTAGTTTGGATAAACTGAATTTTTAAGCCACAGACAATTACCATTAAGAAACTTTATTTCTCACTTATTATTATTTTGTATGAAGAAGCTACATGTGCTAGCTGTATAAAATTAATGTTGAAATATGTTTTCTTCTTTTTAGATCACTAAACAAAAATTCTACCAGAGAAAATGCTGAAGTAGGAGTTACGGATACATGGCATTTGCTGGATGAAATATAAGGAGTTAATTTTTGTAACGCGGGGAGAAAGTCCAAATTGCCAGATTACATGTGTAAATCACTGCGTTATTGCTTTAGTCATTGTCTCTATTTAGCAATGACAAGACTGGAAGAAGTAAACCGAGAAGTGAACATGCATTCTTCAGTGCGTTATCTTGGCTATTTAGCCAGAATTAATTTATTGGTTGCTATATGCTTAGGTCTTTATGTAAGATGGGAAAAAACAGCAAATTCTTTACTTTTGGTCATTTTTATTCTTGGTCTTTTTGTTCTTGGAATTGCCAGCATACTCTATTACTATTTTTCAATGGAAGCAGCAAGTTTAAGTCTCTCCAATCTTTGGTTTGGATTCTTGCTTGGCCTTCTATGCTTTCTTGATAATTCAGTCTTTAAAAATGATGTGAAAGAAGAATCAACCAAATATTTGCTTCTAACTTCTATAGTATTAAGGATATTATGTGCTTTGGTGGAGAGAATTTCTGGTTATGTTCGCCATCGACCCATTTTACTAACCACAGTTGAATTTTTGGAACTTGTTGGATTTGCCATTGCCAGCACAACTATGTTGGTGGAGAAGTCTCTGAGTGTCATTTTACTTGTTATAGCTTTGGCCATGCTGATTATTGACCTGAGAATGAAGTCTTTCCTAGCCATTTCAAACTTAGTTATTTTTGTAGTCTTATTATTTTTCTCTTCATTGGAAACTCCCCAAAATCCAGTTGCTTTTGCATGTTTTTTTATTTGCCTGATAACTGATCCTTTCCTTGACATTTATTTTAGTGGACTTTCAGTTACTGAGAGGTGGAAACCTTTTTTGTACCGTGGAAGAATTTGCAGAAGACTCTCAGTCATTTTTACTGGAATGATTGAGCTTACATTTTTTATTCTTTCAGCATTTAAACTTAAAGACACTCATCTCTGGTATTTTGTAATACCAGGCTTTTCCATTTTTGGAATTTTCTGGGTGATTTGCCATATTATATTTCTTTTAACTCTTTGGGGATTCCATACTAAATTAAATGACTGCCATAAAGTGT
This sequence comes from Sturnira hondurensis, assembly GCF_014824575.4. Taxonomy (NCBI): domain Eukaryota; kingdom Metazoa; phylum Chordata; class Mammalia; order Chiroptera; family Phyllostomidae; genus Sturnira; species Sturnira hondurensis. The sequence goes on from NW_028096390.1 coordinate 810,434, forward strand.
ATTTTACCCACAGGGTAGATAACAACAGCCTTGACAGAATCATGGCATCCAAAGGGATGCGCCATTTTTGCTTAATTTCAGAGCAGTTAGTTTTTTTTAGTCTTCTAGCAACAGCTATTTTGGGAGCAGTTTCCTGGCAGGTAAGCTTATAGTTTATTTATTATATCAGTGCCTGTCTGTGTTGTGTGATTACATGCTTGCTTCAGGTGTTCAGTTATTAGAATTGAAAAATTAACTTCCTGATTTCAAAAGGAGATTCTTTTTTTTCTATGCTTATTTAATTTGGTTCATAAAGTTGAAGTACTGAATAAATGTTGATAGGCTAAGGTAGTTTGACCTTAAGCAAAGAGGTACCAAAATGTTAGGGCTACCCAGCATGTGATATGCCTCCCCCCTTTTGCTTGTTCATTAGTGAAGAAAAGATTTCCATAATACTGAACATTTGAAGGATGCTTAGTGATTGTTTTTTAATTCTTTTACTTTTAAACATGAGGAAACTGAAAGTCAGGGAAGACTTATCTCCAGAATCACTGGTAATAGCCAGAACCAGGTTATCTAGGTTCTATGTAGTCTATTGGTCTCACTAGAGCACATTATGTTTTACATAGCCATTTCCCTGAAGATTTTATATAAAAGGTGATTAGATATATAATAACATATCAGGTATTTAAGTACAGATTAAAACCTCTTCTAAGAAAGAAAAAAATGGGTTTTACGATATATTTAGTCTACAGAATGTTTAAAAAAAAGGTCTTTTGCAGACAAAGGTATTTGAACTATATGGTTGGAATTTGTATCTAGAATATTAATCCCATCTTCCATTCTTGGAACATTTATTGACTGTAGTTTGTCAGGTATAGTACTGTGTTGATGATCTCAAGATGACTAAGACATGCCTCTGTTCTTAAAGAAGGCACAGTCTCTAATGAGGTGGGGGATAGGCAGACATGTAAAGAAACAATTATTACAGTGACAAATGCTATAATTTATTACCTCGGGTTGGGATGTAGGGCATAGAGGAAGGTCAGCTCTGGTTGGTGCATTTCTTTGCTTTGCACTAGTTAGTTCCTACAGGATAATTTCTGGATGTGACTATTTCAAGGGAGATGTGGAAACTTTCCTGTGTATGTTGCTTTTTCGTCTGTGACCTAGGTAGGGAGCCTGTGTGGAAGTAAACCAAATGATGTAAACACTGTGGGTGTAGCCTCGGTGTGTATATTCCTCAGTTTACTTGCCAGTGCTAGGGACTGTCGGGATGATGGGGATGGTGATGAAGATGAAGGAGTTTAATGTGGGAAACTCTTAACAAGAGTTCTCTTTCCTCTTCCTTTCCTGTCAAAAACCTGTGTTTTTTTCTAGGAGTTTAATGGCTGCAGGTATTACATTTAAGTCTATTTTGAGGTGTTTTTTGTATATGGTGCAATAAAGTGATCCAGCTTTATTTTTTTGCATTCATCTGTACAGTTTTGCCAACATCATTTATTAAAGAGACTGTCTTTCCCCCCACTGTGTATTGCTGCTTTTTTTTTTGTTGTAGACTAATTGTCCCTATACATATGCATTAATTTCTGGTCTATTGTGACCCATTGTGCCAGTATCTCATTGTTTTGTAGTAGAGCCTGAAATCAAGGAGAGTTGTATCTTCAATATTCTTTCTCAGGATTGTTTTGGGGACTGTGTGGTCCATATAAATTTTGTGATTATTTGTGATTATTATGTAGATTTCTTGGGTAGTATGGATATTTGAATGCTGTTTGTTCTTCTAGTCCGTGAGCCTGGTATGCCCTTCCATTTGTGTTGTCTTCATTTTCTTTCTTCAGTGACTTACAGTTTTCAGAGTATAGGTCTTTTCCTCCTTGGTTAAATTTAATCCAAGGTTTTTTTTTTAATATGAAATTGTAAATGGAGTTGTTTTCTTAATTTTTGTTTCTAATAATTCATTATTAATGTATAGACGTGCCACTGATTTCTGTTTGTTAATTTTGTTTGCTGCAACTTGACTGAATTCATTTACTGTGATAGTTTTTTGGGGAGGCTTTTTAGTTGTTTACATAGCGTCATGTCATCTGTGACAGTTTTACCTCTTCCTTTCCAATTTGGGTGCATTTTGTTTTCTTTTGTTGTCTGATTGCTGTGGCTGGGACTTTCAGTAATACCCTTATGTTTAATAAAAGTAGTGAGAGTGGGCATCCTTATCTTATTCCTGATTTTAGGGGAAACATTTTTAGCTTTTCACCATTGAAGTAATGCTGGATGTGGGCTTGTCATTATATGACCTTTATTATGTTGAGATAAGTTCCCTCTATTTCTGCTGTGTTGAATTTTAATCATAATAGATGCTGAGTTTTGCCAAATGCTTTTCCTGCATCTATTAAAATGATCACATGATTTTCATCCTTTCTTTTGTTAATGTTATTACACTGGTTGGTATGCAGATATGATTGGTATTGCAGATATTGAATCCTTTTTGCATCCCTGGAATAAATTCCATTTGATCAGTGTGTGAGCCTTTTACTATGTTGCTGAATTTGATTTGCTAATATTTGAGAATTTTTGCATTTGTGTTCATCAGGGATATTTGCCTGTGATTTTGCTTTTTTGTGGTCCTTGTTTTGGTATCAGAATAATGCTGGCCTCATAGAATGAGTTGGAAATATTTCTTCTTCAATTTTTGGAATATTTTGAGAAGGATAGCTTTAAAAATATTTGGGTCCTGACCAGGTTGGGCTTTGTCCTGCAAAGTGAAAAGTTGCTGGTTCAATTCCCAGTCGGGGCACAAGCCTGGGCCAGGTCCCCTAATGGGGCACGTAGGAGAGGTAGCAGATTGATGTTTCTCTCTGACATCAGTGTTTCTCTCCCTTTCTTCCTCCCTTTCCTCTCTCTAGAAATAAATACATAAAATATTTTAAAAACATAAAAATGAAAAAAATATTTGGTGTAATTCACCTGTGAAGCCTTCTGGTCCTTGACTTTTATTTGTTGGAAGATTTTGATTACTGATTAAATTTTGTTATAGTAATTGGTCTGCTCAAATTTTTGTCTTCCTGATTCGGGCTTAGAAAATTGTATGTTTTTAGCAATTTATCTGTATCTTTTAGGTTGTCTCATTTGTTGGTATATAATTCTTAGTAGTCACTTAACCATCCTATGTATCTCTGTGATGTTGGTTATAATTTCTGATTTTATTTATTTTGTTCCTTTTTTTGATGAGTTAATAAAAGGTTTACACATTTTGTTTATCTTTTAAAAGAAGCAGCTCTTAGTTTCATTGATCTTTTAATTTTTACTCTATACCTCCATTTTATTTATTTTCATTCCAATCTTTATTTAATTTACTTCCTTCTACTAACTTTGTGCTGTCTTTGTTCTTTTTTTAGTTCCTACTGATATAAGACTGTTCAGATATTTCTTGTTTCTTGAGGTAGGCCTGTATTGCTATGGATTTTCCTCTCAGAACTGCTTTTTCTGTGTTCCATGGATTTTTGGATCATTATATTTCCATTTTCATTTATTGGTAGATATTTATTGATTTCCTCCTTAACCCATTAGTTATTTAGGAACACGTTTAACATACACGTTTGTTTTTAGCATACACCTGTTTTTTCCAATGTAATTGACTTATAGTTTTATACTATTTTAGTTGGATTATACCTTAAAATTTTATTTAAATTTTTCATTACAATAAAAAGTTGATGTACAATAGTATATTAGTTTTAGGTATACAACATAGTGATTAGATATTAGATAATTAGATATTAGATATCTAATTAGATAATTAAATATTACAAAATTAGATATTTATATAACTTACAAGGTGATTACCCCAATAAATCTGGTACAAATCTGATACCATACATAGTTATAGTGTTATTGACTGTATTTCCTTTGCTGTACTTTATAACCCCGTCTGTTCTGTAACTACCAATTTCTATTGTTTAACCCCTTCACCCTTTTCACTCAGTTCCCTAACCCTCCTCCACTCTGGCAACTGTCATTTATTTAATTCTCTATATCTATGTGTCTGTCTGTATTCTGCTTTTTTGTATATTTTGTTTTATAGATTCCACATATAAATGATATCACAGGGCATTTGTCTTTTCTGTCTCACTTATTTCACTTAGTATAATACCCTTTAGGTCCATTCATGTTTTGGCAGATGGCAAGTTTTCATTCTTTTTTTGTGAGCATTCATTTTGTGAGTATGTATGTATCACTTCTTTATCCATTCATCTATAATGGACACTTAGGTTGTTTCCATATCATAGCTATTGTAAATAATACTGCAATGAATGCAGTGAACATTAGGGTGCATATGTTTTTTGATTTTAGTGTTTTCGAGTTTCTTTGGATAAATATCCAGAAGTAAAATTGCTGGGTCCTTCTTTCTCTCTTGTTATAGCCTTTGTTTTAAAGTGTGTTTCATTTGGGGTAAGTATTGGTGTTTTTTTGTTTGTTTCTTTCCATATTCATGAAATATCTTTTTCATTCCCTTCACTTTGTATGTGTCTTGATCTGAAGTGTGTCTGACATAGGCAGTACGTATAATGGTCTTGTTTTATTTTTTGCTTGGCCACCATATGTTTTTTGATGGAGCATTTAATCCATTTTCATTTAAAGTAATTATTGATAGATATATATTCATTGACATTTTATTCATATTTTTATCTTTATTTCTTCTCCTTAAAGAAGATCCTTTAACAGTTCTCATAAGACTGTTTTGGCGGTGATGCCATTCCCTTTTTCTGTAAGCTCTTGATGTGACCTTCACTTCTAAATGATAGCTTTGCTGGTGGAGATTCTTGGTTGTAGGTTTTTGCTTTACATCACTTTGAATACTTCTTGACAGTCTTCTGGCCTGCAAAGTTTCTGTTGACAAGTCAGCTGACAGTGTAATGGGAGCTCCTTTATGGGTAACTAACTCCTTTTCTCTTGCTGCTTTAAGATTCTCTCTTTGTCTTAAACCTTTGGCATTTTAAGTATAATGTGTCTTGGTGTGTACCCCTTTGAGTTCATCTTGTTTGGAAGACTATGCACTTTCTGATCTTGTGTTTCCTTCACCAGGTTAGAAAAGTTTTCTGTTAATATTTTATAAAATGTTTTTAAAGATTATTTATTTATTTATTTTTAGACAGGGGAAGAGAGGGAGAAAAACATCAGTGTGTGGTTGCCTCTTATGCGCTCCCTACTGGAGACCTGGCCTGCAACCATGTGCCTTGACTGGGAATTGAATTGGCTACCCTTTGGTTTGCAGGCTGGCACTCAATTCACTGAGCCACACCAGCCAGGAATCTGTTAATATTTTTTGATGTAGATTTCTAGTTTCTTACTCTCTCTCTTCCTCTTCTGTCAACCCCATGATGTAAATGTTGGTATGCTTGAAGTCCCAGAGGCTTCTTATACTGTCCTCATTTTAGGGGATTCTTTTTTCATTTTGCTGTTCTTTTTTTAAGTATTTTTTATTGATTATGCTGTTACAGTTTTTCCAATTTTTCCCCCTTTATCCCCTGTCCACCTTGCCCCCCAAACCCTCCAGCATTCTCCCCCAGTTCATGTCCATGGGTTGTACATAGTTCTTTGAGTCCTCTGTTTCCTATACCATTTTTGATATCTCCTCATCCATTTTATGCCTACTAATTATGCTTCTTCTTCCCTTTACCTTATCCCCCCATTCCTCCCTTTCCTCTCTCCACTGAAATCCCTCCATGTGTTGTCCATTTCTCTGATTCTGTTCCTATTCTGGTTGTTTGCTTAGTTTTCGTTGTTTTTCTTTTAGGTTCATTTATTGATATTTGTGAGTTTGTTATTTTATTGTTCATATTTATGATCTTTTTTTTCTTGGATAAGTCTCTTTAATGTTTCATATAATAATGGCTTGGCAATGATGAACTCCTTTAACTTGATCTTATCTGGGAAGCACTTTATTTGCCCTTCCATTCTAAATGATAGCTTTGCCAGAGAGTGCAATCTTGGATGTAGGTCCTTGCCTTTCATGACTTCAAATACTTCTTTCCAGCCCCTTATTGCCTGTGAAGTTTCTCTTGAGAAATCAGTTGATAGTCTTACGGCACTCCTTTGTAGGTAATTGTCTCCTTTTCCCTTGTTTCTTTTAGGATTTTCTCTTTGTCTCTAATAATGGGTAAATTAATGATGATGTGCCTTGTTGTGTTCCTTGTTGGTTCCAACTTCTCTGGGCTTCCTGGAAGTCTATTTCCCTCACCAGATTGGGGAAGTTTTCCTTCATTATTTGTTCAAATAAGTTTTCAATTTCTTGTTGCTGTTCTTCTCCTTCTGGCACTCCTATAATTCAGATATTGGAACATTTGAAGTTGCCCCAGAGGTTCCTAAGTCTCTCTTCATTTTACTTATTTATTTTTTGGGGATTCTTGTGTCTTCCTTTTCTTCTGGGTAGATGTTTCTTTCTTTTGTTCCAAATCGTTGCTTTGAGTCCTGGTTTCCTTCCTGTCACTGTTGGTTCCCTGAATATTTCGCTTTGGGTATTTTTTATTTTTTGACCCAGCTCAATCAGATTTGTGAGCATTTTGATTACCAGGGCTTTAAATTTGCCATCAGATGGGTTGGCAGTCTCCTCATTACTTGGTTCTGAGGTCATGCCCTGTTCCTTCATTTGGGCCCTATTTTGTCTTGTTGCAGCTAATAGGTTTGTAAGGGGGCGGAGCCTTAGACATTCACCTTGGCAGGGCAGCCCTCCTTGCTGCCCTGAGGTGCTGCCTGTGGGAGAGGGACCAGAGAGGGAACGCTGCAGGGCTGCAGGTATCTAGCACACTTTTTAACTCTGTGTGAGGCTGAGAGTGGCTCTCACCATAGCAACCCCAGCCATAGCCCACAGTCCGCTCTGAGTCTCAGTTTTCCCCTTAGGTGAGCTCTCCCAGCCCCACCTCCCGAGGTCTTCTGCCTTCTCGAAGTTTTTCTGAGCCTAAGGTCTTACCTGTCTGGTTGTTCAACTTGGTTTGTTTCCTTAATTCCTTGGTTGTTGGAGTTCCATGCAGTTTGATTTTCTGATGCTTTGGTTGTTTATTGTTTAAAAGAGGGTTTTTACCCTCCTTTAAAGGTAGAAACAAGGGTTTCTACCTATGCCTACATCTTGGCTGGGCCATTCTTTTTTTGTTTGTTTATTCTGTTATAGTTGTCCCAATTTTTTTTTCATTTTTGTCTCCCACCCACCAGCCCAGCCTTCTTACCCACAGATAATCCCCTCTCCATTGTCCATTTCCATGAGTCATTCATACATATTCTTTGAGTAGTCCCTTTTCCTTCTTTCCACCATTACTCCCCCCCACTCCTCCCTTCCTACAGCTATCAATCTGTCCATGTTTCCATATCTCTTGTTCTGGTTGGTTTTTTTAAATCAGTTTACTTTATTCATTAGAATTCTCTTATAGGTGAGGGAAGTCGTATGGTATTTGTCTGTTGTCATCTGCCTTACTACACTTAGCAAAACAGTCTCCATTTCTATCCAGGCTGTTGCAGAAGATAAGACTTTGTTCTTTCTGCTGCATGATATTCCACTGTGTAAATGTACCACATTTTTTAATCCACTCATCTACTGATGGGCACTTGGGCTATTTCCATCACTTAGCTATTATAAATAGCACTGCTGTGAACATCAGTAGGCATAAGTTTTCAAATGGTGTTTCAGGATTCTTAGGGCATATTCCCAACAGTGGAATCACTGGTTCATAAGGCAGTTCCATTTTTAGTTTTCTGAGAAAATTTCAAACTTTTCTACAGTGGCTGCACTAGTCTGCATTCCCACCAAATGGCAGTAGGGTTCCCTTTTATCCCTTTTATTTTTTGACCCAGCTCAATCAGATTTGTGAGCATTTTGATTACCAGGGCTTTAAATTTGCCATCAGATGGGTTGGCAGTCTCCTATAGGTTGGCAATATCCACCACGTTGCCAGCACTTTTTTGTTGCTTTATCGATAATAGCCATTCTGACAGGTGTACGATATTATTTCATTGTAGTTGTAATTTGGATCTTTCTGATGGCTAGTGATGCTAAGCATCTTTTTATATATCTATGGGCCATCTATATGTCTTCCTTGGAGGTGTTCCTTTGCCCATTTTTAAATTGATTGTTTATCTTCCTGGTATTTATTGAGTCATATGAGTTCTTTATATATTTTGGATATCAAACCTTTGTCTGATATATTACTGGCGAATATGTTCTCCCATAAGTCAGTTCTATTTTCATTTTGATGGTTTCTTTAACCATGCAAAAAATTTTTAATTTGATGTATTCCCATTTGTTTATTTTCCTTTCCCTGAGAGATACATCAGCTAAAATATGACTATGTGGGATATCTGAAATTTTACTGCTTATGTTTTCTGTTAGGACTGTCATGCTTTCAGGATTTATATTTAAGTCCTTTATCCATTTTGAGTTTATTCTGGTGTATGGTGTAAGTTGGTAGACTAGTTTCATTTTTTTCCATGTACCAGTCCAGTTTTTCCAACACTGTTTATTGAAGACTGTTTTTACTCTATTGTCGGCTCATGCCCTCTTTGTCAAATATTAATTGACCATAGACACATGAGTTTATTTCTGGGTTCTGTCTTGTGTTAACATCAATCTCTGTGCCTCTTCTTATGCCAGTGCCAGACTGTCTTGATTACACTGGCTTTGCAATATTGTTTGATATCAGGTATTGATTCCTTCCAAGTTTGTTCTTTTTATCAGAATTGCTGAGGCTATCCAGGGTCTTTTTTGGTTCCATATAAATATTTGGAATCTTTGTTCTAGACCTGTGAAGTATTCCCATTGGTATTATAATAGGAATTGCATTGACTTTATTGATTGCTTTGGGTAGTATGGACATTTTAATGATGTTGGTAATTCTTCCAATCCATGAACATGATATGTTTCCATTTATTTGTATCTTCCTCAGTTTCTTTCTTCAGTGTGGTATAGTTTTCCAAGTACAGGTCTTTTACATCTTTGGTTAAATGTATTTCTAAGTGTTTTATTTCCCTCATTGCTGTAAGTAAATGGGACTTTTTTCTTAGTTCCTCTTTCAGATAATTCATTGTTGGTGTACAAGAATGCCCTCAATTTCTGAATATTTCTGAATATTGCTAAATTCACTTATATGGTCTGGTATTTTTTGGTCAAGAATATAGGGTGGTCTCTGTACACACTCAGGTCTGCTGCAAATAATAACTGTTTTACTTCCTCCTTTCCAATTTGGACACCTTTTATTTCTTTTTCTTTTCTGATTACTGCGGCTAGAACTTCCAGTAATATGTTGAATAAGAGTGTGAAAGTGGGCAACCTTGTCTTGTTCGTGATCTTAAGGGAGGCTTTCAGTTTTTGCCCATTGAGTATGTTATAGGCAGTAGGTCCCTTGTATATGGCCTTTTTATATTGAAGTATGCTACCTCTGTTCCTGCTTTGCTGAGTGTTTTTATCAGAAATTGATACTGGATTTTGTCAAATGTTTTTCAGCATCTGTTGATATGATACTATGATTTCTGTCTTTCATTTTGTTTATACAGTGAATTGCATTTATTGATTGATGAATGTTATACCATCATTGCATCCTGGGGTAAATCCCACGTAATCATGTTTTATATGATCTGTTTAATTTCTTGCTGGATCTGGATTGCCAATATCTTATTGAGGATTTTAGCGTGTACGTTCATCAGAGATATTGGCCTGTAGTTTTGTTTTTTTTATTGTGTTTTTACCTGGTTTCAGAATTAGGATGATACTGTCCTGTGAAAGTGTTTGGGAGTCTTCTCTCTTTTTCAGTTTTTTTGGAATAGTTTGAGAAGGTTATGTATTCTTTGAATATTTGGTAAAATTCACCTGTGAATCTTTACAGGTGAGTTTTTACAGAATTTTTTCATCCATTCTAGGGCTTTTGTGTACTAGGAATATTTTGATTGCTACTTCAATTTTGCTAGTTGTTTTGAAATTCTCAGGCTTTCTGCTTCTTCTTGATTAATTTTTGGGAAATTGTATGTTTCCAGAAATTTGTCCATTTTGTCTAGGTTGTCCAGTTTCTTGGCCTAAAGTTGTTCATAATATACTCCTAAAATCCTTTGTTTTTCTGAATTTTTTCTTATGTTTCTGATTTTATTTATTTGGTTCCTTTCTTTTATTTTCTGATTTTATTTATTTGGTTCCTTTCTTTTATTTTCTAGGTGAGTCTGGGTAAAATAGGTCAGTTTTGCTTATCTTTTCAAAGAACCAGCTCCTGGATTTATTGATTCTTTAAATTGTATTTTTAGTCTCTTATATCATTTAATTCTGCTCTGATCTATTTTCTTCCTTCTTCTTACTCTGGCCTTTGTTCTTGTTTCTCTAGTTTTTGTAGGTGTAAGGTTAGGTTGTTTATTTCAGATTTTTGTAGGTGTAAGGTTAGGTTGTTTATTTCAGATTTTTTATTTCAGATTTTTTTTTTTATTTCAGATTTTTCTGTGTTCTTTAGGTAGGCATGTAATGCTATGAATCTCCCTCTCTGGACTGCCTTTGTTGTGTACCACAGGTTTTGGGTTGTTGTGTGTTAATATTCATTTGTTTCCTGATACTTTTTGATTTCTTCCTTGATCTCATTGTTGACCCATTCATTATTCAATAACATGTTATTTAGTCAGTCTCCATGTATTTGAATGTTTTGAGTTTTTTCCTTGCAGTTCATTTCTAGTTTCAAGCCATTGTGATCTGAGAAGGTGTTTGATATGATTTCAGTTTTCTTGAATTTGTTAAGTCTTACTGTGGTCAGTCATTGAAAACAATCCATGTGCATTTGAAAAGAATGGATATTTTGCTTCTTTGTGGTGAAATGTTTTCTAAATATAATTAAGTTACGCCAATTTGATCTAGAGTATTGTTCAATGCCACAATATCCTTGTTGATTTCTTGTAGGAAGATGTGTCCATTGTTAACAGTGGGGTGTTAAAATCCCCCCAAAGACTGTATTGCTGTCGAGCTCCTTAAATTCTTCAAGATTTTCCTTATGTACGTAAGTGCTTCTGTGTTGAGTGCATATATGTTTACAAGGGTTATATCTTCTTGTTGACAAGTCTTTTAAATATTATGTAGTGACATTCTTTGCCTCGTTATGGGCTTTGTTTTGAAGTGTATTTTGTTTGATAGCAGTATTTTTTTCATTTCCATTTGCCTGGAATATGTTTTTTTTATCACTTCATTTCTAGCCTATGTAGATCTTCTGTTCTGATGAAGTCTCTTGTAGACAACATTTTTGTGGATTTTGTTTTCTTTGTTTTTTTAAATATATTTTATTGATTATACCATTACAGTTATTCTATTCCCCTCTTCATTCCCCTCCACCCGGACACTCCCTCCCCCACTATTCTCCCCCCCTTAGTTTATAACCACCTGTCTCAAGTTCTTTAGATTCTATATTTCCCCCACTATTCTTGCCCTCCCCTATCTGTTTTCTACCTACCATCTATGCTATTTTCTGTGCCTTCTCCCCCCTTCTCCTCCTCCCAACCCCCTGTTGCTAACCCTCCATGTGTTCTTCATTTCTATGGTTCCACTCCTGATCTAGCTGTCCTCTTGGTTTGCTTTTGTTTTAGGTGTGGTTGTTAATAACTGTGTGTTTGCTGTCCTTTCACTGTTCATATTTTTCATCATCTCTTTCTTAGATAAGTCCCTTTAGCATTTCATATAGTAAGGGCTTGGTGATGATGAACTCCTTGAGCTTGACCTTATCTGAGAAGCACTTTATCTGTCCTTCCATTCTAAATGAAAGCTTTGCTGGATAAAGCAATCTTGGCTGTAGGTCTTTGAATTTCATGACTTGGAATACTTCTTTCCAGCCCCTTCTTGCCTGTAAGGTCTCTTTTGAGAAATCCGCTGACAGTCTGATGGGTACTCCTTTGTAGGTGACTGTCCCCTTATCCCTTGCTGCTTCTAGGATTCTCTCCTTCATTTTAGTCTTGGCTAATGTAATTATGATGTGCCTTGGTGTGTTCCTTCTTGGGTCCAACTTCTTTGGGACTCTCTGAGCTTCCTGGATTTCCTGGAAGTCTATTTCCTTTGCCAGACTGGGGAAGTTCTCCTTTATTATTTGTTCAAATAAGTTTTCCACTCGTGGCTGTTTCTTTCCCCCTTCTGGTACCCCTATAATCCGGATGTTGGAACGTTTAAAGATGTCCTGGAGGTTTCTAAGCCTGTCCTCATTTTTTTGAATTCTCATTTCTTCATTCCTTTCTGGTCGGATGCTTCATTCTTCCTTCTGGTCCATTCCATTGATTTGAGTCCCATTTTCCTTTCCATCGCTATTGGTTTCCTGGACATCTCCCTTCATTTCAATTAGTTTAGCCTTCATATGTTCCTCTAATTTGTGACTGTACTCTACCAATTCTGTGAGCATCCTGATAAATAGTGTCTTAAATTGGGCTTCTGAGAGGCTGGCAATCTGTTGGTCGCTTAGAGTTATTGGCTCTGGGACTTTGAGTTCTTCTTGCACCATCTTTTGGGCTGTTTGTGCCTGTTACATAGCAGGATCAGAGCCCTAGGTTTTCACCAGAGCAGGGCAACTAAGTCGCTGGGTTGTGACGTATGTGGGGGCGGAGTCAAAGAGGGACAATGGCTTCCCTCTGCTGCCTGCTCCCGCGACCCCCACCGGCACCGCAGCCACCACCGTCACCAGGCCCACGTGTTTCGTTCCACTGCACTCGAGTGTGCCACCGCCGTCAGCCCTCCACCACTGGGTTTGCCCCCTGGGGCCTGTGTGGTCCGTCTCACTGTGCACGAATGTGCGACCATGGTCAGTTCTGCCCCACACCCCGACTAGTCCCGGGCTGCCTGCACTCCTAGGTCTGTCCTGCCCGACCCAGCTCCGCTGCTGGCTCCTCCTCTCTTACTGTCCTCGTTGAACGGTTCGTAGCTGTCGGACTTCCGTATAATTCCATTTTTTGGTCTTTGGGTGTGTCTTAGTTCTCCATAACTTTTGTTGTATTCAAACTTGGTTGTGGGAGAAGGCACAGTGTTTCCACCTATGCCTCCATCTTGGCGGAAGTCCTCAAGCACAAAGAATGCCCAGCCATTTTCGGATTTTGTTTTCTCATCTACTGAGGTACTGTATGAATTTTGTTGGAGCATTTAATCCATTTACGTTTAAGGTTGTTAATGACAGGTTCTTGTTCATTTTCGTTTTCCCCCTTCATATATCTATTCCTCCCCCCTCACCCCATCTGTCTGTCTCTCTCTCTCTTTCTCTCTCTCAATTTCTTCTTCTTAGAGCAGTACCTTTATCATCTCTTGCAGTGCTTGCTTAGTGGAGATGCACTCTTTTAGCCTCCTTTTGTCTGGAAAGCTTTATTATTGCCTTCCATTTTAAATGAGACCCTTGCTGGATATAGTAGAGTAGTCTTGGTTTCAGGTCCTTGCTTTTCATTATTTGGAATATTTCTTGCCAGTTGCTCTGGCTTGTAATATTTCTGTTGAGAAATTAGCTGATAGCCTATTGGAGCTCCCTCATATGTTACTAGCTGTTTCTCCCTTGCTGCCTTTAAGATTCTCTCTGTCTCTTTAAATTTTGCCATTTTAATTATGATGTGTCTTGGAATGGGCCTCTTAGGGTTCATCCTGATTGAGACCCTCTGCTTCCTGAACCTGTGTGATTTTTTTCCCCTTAGCAGTTTAAGGAAGTTTTCTGTCATTATTTTTTTCACACAGGTTTTCTATCCCTGGATCTTTTTCTTCCCCTTCTGGTATTCCTATGATTTGAATGTTCTTATGTTTCATGTGGTCTTGAATCTCTCTTAAACTCTCCTTGTTATTTTTGTGTCTTTTTTAAAATTTTATTTGTTTATCTTTAGAGGGGAAGGGAAGGAGAGAAGGAGAAAAATATCAGTGTATGGTTGCTTCTCGTGAGTCCCCTGCTGGGAACTGGCCTGCAACCCAGGCATGTGCCCTGACTGGGAATTGAACTGCGATCCTTTGGTTCACAGGCCCGTGCTCAATCCACTGAGCTACACCAGCCAGGGCTCTTTTTTTGTTTTGTTGCCCCAACTGGGTATTTCTACTTCTCTTCCAGCTCCGTGATTCAGTCCTCCACTTCATCTAGCCTGCTTTTAATTCTTTCTAGTGTATTCTTCATTGCAGGTATTATATTTGTCATTCCCTTCTGGTTCTCATTCATAGTTTCTATGCCCTTTTTCATGCTGCTTTACTTCCCACTAAAGTCCTTGTAACTTTCATAGTTCCTTGTAGTTTTCACTGAGTTCCTTGAACATCCTTATAACCATTATTTTGAATTCTGTATCTGAGAAATTGCTCACTTCAATTTCATTTACCTGTTTTTTGGAGAATTCCTCTATTCCTTTCAATTGGGGTTGTCTGTTTGTCTCCCCATTTAGGTGATTCTTTTTGTTTGTTTCTGCATCTCAGATTGCTCTGCTTTGCCTGCCTATTTTTGTGGGGTGGCCTTCTGTGGTAGGAGTTCTGTGGGACTCAGTAGTGCAGTCTCTTTGATCACTTGCTCTAGATGATTAGGGATGCCATTTATTCAGTTTATGTGGCCTGTCTCATTGTACTTGAGCTTTGATTATTGATTTTCATTCATTGATGGGTTTTCCCTCTGGCTAATGGGTTGAGAGTCACAACCCCTACCATGTTTTGTATGCTGTTGTACAGGTGCTGGCAACACAAAGCAAAACTACCCAGAAAACCAAACCTATGCCAGCAAAAATTACCCCCTACCACATCAGCAGTATCGATAGCAAATGAGCAAACATTAATAAAGCTGAAAGAAATTAAGAATATTACAAGATAGTAAAAAAGAATATGAGATGACTAAAGGTGAGAAAAATGATGTAAGAGGGAAGGGTGAGGAGAAATGATAAGAGTAGGGAATTGAAACAATATAAAGAAAAGGAGAAAATGAAATTTACTATGTAAGTAAAAAAGAGAAGGGCGATGGCAAAATGGAGTAAGAAGAGGAAATTGTATTAGGTTTGAAATAAAATATAAAAAGTAGTGAACCAGTGGTAACAAAATTGCAGGAAAACCACAACAGGGTCAATAGCAGTGACAGCTGAGTAAAGATTAGTAAAGGTAGAAAGAAAATAAGAGTATTATATGAAAGAAATAATGAGTGTCTACCACACTGCATGTGGTATAGGTCTACGGTAAGGTAATATAATTTTGAGGGAATAAAGGGAAGAGAAATAATTTGAGTAAGGAACAGAATCCAGGCTAAGAAAGGGAACAGTAATATTCCAAATTCAAGTACAAAAACAGGAGGAAGGCAAAATGGAGTAAGACAGGGAGTAACCTGAGATTTGAAATGAAATAATAGGAATAAAGTTGAAAAACAGCAATATCTGCAATATCCATGTCAAACAAGCAATGCTTAGTAAAGGTGGAAAGACAGTAAGAATATTATAAGAAAAGGAAAAAGAATGTGAGCTGATCAAAGTAAAGAAAAATGATTTTGAGAGGATAGGGAAAAGAGAAATAGTAAGAGTAAAGAATATGAACAAGGTGTAAGTAGGGGGAAAAGAAAATTTAAAATGAAAATAAGAAAGGGCAGGAAGGTGTAAGCCAAAAGAGTGGAAGAATGGAGTAATTCAAAAGAAAGGTACTATGTGATTTTTGAAATGAAAATAAATAATATAAAACTACAAAAGGAATAAAAATGAAAGGCAAAAATATTAAATTAGTGGGAATGCTATTGAATAAAAAGGAGAAATGTTACATGGCTATGCAAGACAAAAGAATGCAAATTCTGAAGAATGAGGTAGAATTTGTCTCAGTAAGTTTGTTGTTTATCTTCTGGATCCACCTCCAGCTTTTTATCAGCTCAGGGTCCAGGGGTGGGTCACCCAACAGCAGGTACATCTGGCAGTACTGCATGTACCTCCTTCACCTATCTCCAGAGGGGCCTTCTGTTGCGATTGAGAGGGTAGAACTCCTGGGGCTCCCTTGGGAAGTGCCGTCAGTCTTCTGGGGAAATTATGATTGTGTTACCCTGCCCCTCCACCCATATAGTTTCTTATGAACTAGCTATCTGTTTCAGGGGTGGAGCCAGAGTGTGTAAGAGGGTCAGCTCTTTCCTGTGTGATGCTGTTCTCGAACACTGCTGGACAGAGTCCACACCATCTGGCACTCAGGAACAGGGTGGTTCCCAAAAGCTGTTGGCAGCTCTTTGTGAGAGCAGAGGCTGGGTGGCCCCTGATTACTCCTTGCTGCATCGATTTCTCATCTCTGTGCATTTCTGGACTCAGTGGAATCGGACCCTAGGAACCAGTGTATTTTGTCTCCCTGAAAGAAGTTTAAAATGGGCTTTTGGGGAGTTTCTCTTCCTGCCTTTTCCTACAGATATACACCCTGCAGAGGGTTCTTGAGCCTGCCTTGTCTGTTCTGGCCAGCTTCCCCTTCGGATGCAGTGCTTGCAGTCCTGCAGGTGGTTGGTGCTATTTATGTCCTTCCCTTCCCAGAAATTAGAAACTCTGCCAGGGAACGTACTTTTGCCTGGCTGTAAGTAATCTCAGGTGCTCGACTCTTAACCTGTGTAATTCCCAGCCCACTGCCCTCGCAGTTCCAAAATTTCCATTTTGTGTAGCCCCTGGCTTGCCAGCCATGCTGAGTGGCCCAGAGATCCTTTTGCTGTGCAACTTTCTGATCTTGCTGCCCAGCTATATTCAGTGGGAGCAAACTGCACTTTTATTCCTGTCTGTCTGCTGGCAGGGCAGCTGCACACAGGGTCCCAGCTCAACACATGTCAGCTCCCCCTTTAAAAAGTCTTTCTGGTACACCCACTGCAGTACCAACTCACTGTCTAGTTTCCTGCACACACTGCCTCCTTCAACTTGTAAAATATCTTTACTGTCCATTCTGAAGTGTCTTCTATAGTTCTTGGCTCAAAACTTCATATCAGTTGATGTTTTATGAACAATCAGATTCCATTGATTGTTCAGGTTATTTGTTGGAAGATCAATCAAGAAATCTGAGTGGGCACAAGAGCAAGTGGACTCAGCTTCCACCTACTTGGCCGCCGTCTTCTCCCCTAAGCCATAATTTTTTGCTTTTTCTTGTTCTAGTTGAGTGTTTTCTGCTTCCTTATCTGCCCCATCTTACTTGATCAATTCTGCTTCATCTACTCAACTGTTAAGTCCTTGTAATGCATTTTTCATTTTGGTTAGTGTATTTTTGACTGGTGCTTTTTACATTTCCTTTCTCTTTGTTGGCATTCTGACTGAGATCATTGAGCTTCCTTATAACCAGCGTTTTGAACTCTGCATGTGGTAGATTGCTTTTCTTCATTTTGTTTAGTTCTCTTTCTGGAGTCTTGTTCCTTTCATTCATTTGGGATCTGTTTCTTTGTCTCCTCATTTTGACTACTTCTCTGTATTTGTTTCTGTGAATTAGATAGGGCTGCTACATCTCTAGGGCTTGGTTGAGTAGTAACCTTATGTGGTAGATGTCATGTAGGGCTCTGTGGTATAGCCCTGTCACCAAGTCTGCATTCCAGGTTAACCTCATGTGGACCCTGTACACCCTCATTTTGTAGTTGAGCCTTGATTGCTGTTGACATTTCAGTGGAAGGGATTTACCGAGAGCAGTTGGTCTCAATGACTGCCTGCAACCACAGCAGAGGAGCTCCTGTGCAGGGGCTGACCCCTTGGAGCATGTCAGCAGGTCTCTGGTGCCCACTGAGTCTGCCCCTTGAGTGTGTTGCTGGTGGAGGTGGTTGGGGGTGCTCCAGTGTGGTCTGAAGCTGGGCCACAAAACCAGTCCAAATAAATTAAGAAGATTTTTAATGGACTCTGACTTTATGCTCTGATTCTGCAGCTTTCCAGGAGTTGCTGACCAAGATCAGCTGTTGCCTGACCAAGATCAGCTGTTGCCATGCCAGGGGCCACCCAGCATGAGCTAAAAAGCGGTCTTCAGATGGCTGCTACTTGTGCTGGACTTGGAGGTGCCTGGGAGAGGCCAAGCTGTGAACTGGGGTCAGCCACCACTAGTGCCAGGCCTGGGGCCACTTGGCAGGGCACACCAAGTCCAGACACTGCTTCTGTGGGGTTTGTGAATTTCTGAGAGGTTTTAGGAGAGTCAGCAGCATGAGCTGTGGTGAGGCTCTGCCTGCAGAGCTCCCCTGGGCCATCGCTGGTGAGAATAAATCTACCAAGACATGATCTGCTTGGGGAGGAAAGGTGACCCTTCTCAAAGGAGAAGGGTCCTGAATATTTCCTTTCCTGCGTTTTTATTGAGTTCAGCTCACACAGAGATACATAGTATGCACATAAAGCTCATCAACCAATGTCCAAAAAGCTTTTGTCAGGAAAAATTATTTATATTTTTATCTTAATAAATGATATTATTTATAGATAATAGTTGAAGAAACACAAGGATTGTCTCTGGTCAGGGTGGCTTTAGCTTAAATGTCTATTTCATAGCAACAGGTCAGAGCAGGCCTCAAAGGAAACAATGCATATTCTTTCTCTGGCCTGATTTGGTCTGCAGGAGCTGTCCGTTCCAGTACAAGGTCATAGCTGCTTCTGGCATAGTTCCCAGGCTCAGGCTGAGTCAAGTAGGGAGAGCAAAGCAGCCAAGACACTAGGAGACTTTTACAGAAAGAAGGAAGACTCAGGCTATGACACAGCCAAGGGGTGAGGGTCTTTCTGCCCCTTCTCTGAAGACCTCTAAGTCTGATGAGCCTGATTTTATCCAGGCCAAGCAGGGGTAAAATGAGGGAGGCAGGGGCTGCACTCCTGCCAGGAGGAAATGTTTTGTCTCCTCATGTACCCAAGGCCTTTTCACTCAACTCTAGTCATGGGACATTTTTATTCATTAATGAGGCTACAGTCCCCGAAGCCAGTCAGAATTGCTCTCAACAATGGGCCAAGACTGGTTTATGGTAAAGCCACTGGAAATGGCTTGGGTGGCTCAAATTTGGGTGAGGGGCAGGGTCTCAGGGAATCTCCAGGGTGAGGCAAATGGTGTTAGCCAGATTGGTGGATGCTCAGTCATGATGCCCATCTTCAGACTGTTGGGGAGAGCTCAACAGAGGAACAGTGGATTCTGCCAGCACTCTATCTGGGAGAAAGCTGGCCCATCATCCCTCATCCTGAAGCCAGACAATTCCGTTCCTTCCCATATGTTCTTGACTTGCCTTTTGAGCTGCTGCCAGTGTTGGAGCTGAGAGGGAGTCTGAGTATTTCTGTGTAGGCCCCTTAAGAGGAACACCTGGGACTCCAGAGCCACCATCTCAGCCACAATCTCCACTGGTTGCCATGGTCACAAGTTAATGGGGACCCTCTCCTGGTTCTGGAACAATGGGCTGGGGGCCCTGGTGTGGGATTGGGATTCCGTGCTCCTTTTGGGGGACCTCTGCAGCTGAGATATTTCTGCAGATTTTTAACTGCTACACATGGGTTTAAGACCAGCCTGTTCCATGTCTCCACATCTCCTCCCAGTCTTCCTGTGGCTTCTCTATATCCTTAGTTACAGGACTGCTATTTAGCTAGATTTTAGGTGGTTCTCAGAGATGGTTCTGAAGTTTAGTTGTAATTTTAATGTGGTTGTGTGAGTTTCCAAAAACTGTGTTTACCTACAATGCTAAAGTTCGCTGAAAGTACGAAAAGATACTGGATATAACTTGAATCTTCTTACTTTATTTGGACTAGTTTTGTGGCCTCACACATAGTCTATGCTATAGAATGCTTCGTGTGCACTTGAAAGAATGTATGGTGCTGTTTTAGGTAGGGACATTCTGAAAATATCAATTAAGTCCATCTGATTGGCATCATTTAAGGCCATTCTTTGTTGATTTTCTATCTGGATGTTCTATCTATTGATGTAAGCAGGGTTTTAAAGTTCCCTACTGTTATTATTATACAGTCAATCTCTTCCATTATACCTGGTAATGCTGCTTTATGTGTATAGGTGTTCCTATGTTGGATGTATTGATGTTTACAAGTGTTATATTCCCTTGTGACCGATGCCTTTTTCATTACATAGTGGCTTTGTTTGTCTCTTGTTACAGTTTTAATGTTTATTTTGTCTGAGTAAGTATTTTTACCCTAGCTTTCTTTCCTTTCAATATAAGCATTTACTATAATCTACTACTTAATATTAAGATTTTTAAAAAAGCTTTCTTCAGTTACACTTGACATACAATATTTACAATCTAGTGATTAGAGATTATATAACTTTCAAAGTGAATACCCCAATATGTCTAATTGTCCCCCATCACCAATACATAGTCATTACACTATGACTGACTATAGTCTCTATGCTATACATCCCCATAAACTTCTGTTACTTCCAATTTGTACTTTTTAATCCCTTCACCTTTTGGTCCTCTTAACTGCCCTCCCATCTGGCAGCCATCAACAAATTCTCTGTATCTGAGCCTGTTTCTGTTTGTTTATTTATTTTGTTTTGCCGATTCTGCATATAAGTGAAAACACACATTTGTCTTTTTGTGTTTGACTTCCACTCAGCATAATACCTTCTAGGTCAACCCATGTTGTAGATAGCAAAGAAATTTTCTTTGTTATGGCTGATTAACTTTCCATTGTATATATGCACCACTTCTTTATCCATTCATATTTTGACAAACACTTAGGTTACTTTTCATATCTTGGATGTTGTAAATAATACTTCAGTATACATGGATGCTTATGTCTTTCTAATTTAGTGTTTTGGGTTTCTTTAGAAAAAATATGCTGAAGTGAAATTGCTGGGCCATTCCTTATATCTGGTTATATAGCCTTTGTTTTAAAGTCCATTTTTGTCTGGTATAAATATTGAGACCCCAGGTTTCTCGTTTGTTTGTTTGATTTATTTTACTTTATTGTATTTATTTTAATTTTTTCGATATATTTAATTATTGTTCAAGTACAGTTTTCTGTCTTATATTCCCAAACCTGCTCAACCCCCCACTGTTCCCCACCTCTCTCCCATTTCTCCCCGCCCCCACCTTAGTTACTGTCCATGTGTCCCTTATACGTGTCCCTGTGAGTCCTTCCCCTTTTCCCCTGTGATTCTCTCCCCTCTAGTCCCTGTCAGCCTGTTCTGTATTTCAGTGTCTTTGGTCATATTTTGCTTCTTTGTTTGTTTTGTTGTTTAGGTTCCTGTTAAAGTTGAAATCATATGCTATTTGTCTTTCACCACCTGGCTTATTTCACTCAGCATAATGCTCTCCAAATCCATCCATGCTGTTGCAAAGGGTAGGAGCTCCTTCTTTCTTTCTGCTGCATAGAATTCCATTGTGTCAATGTACCATAGTTTTTTGATCCATTCATTTACTGATGGGCACCTAGGTTGCTTCCAAATCTTGGCTATTATAAATTGTGCTTCAGTGAACATTGGTGTGCATAGGTTCTTTGGGATTGGTGTTTTTGGATTCTTAGGATATACTCTTAACAGTGGAATTGCTGGGTCAAAAGGCATGTTCATTTTTAGTTTTCTTAGAAAATTCCATACTTTTTTCCATAGTGGTTGTACCAATCTGCAATCCCACCAACAGTGAACTAGGGTGCCTTTTCCCCACAACCTCTCCAGCACTTGTCGTTTGTTTCTTTGTTTATGATGGCCATTCTGACCAGTGTAAAGTGGTATCTCATTGTGGTTTTAATTTGCATCTCTCTGATAGCTAGTAATATTGAGCATCTTTTCATGTGTCTCTGGATCCTCTGTATGTCCTCCTTGCAGAAGTGTCTGTTCAAGTCCTTTCCCCATTTTTTAATTGGGTTAGTTGTCTTCTTAGAGTGAAGTCGTGTGAGTTCTTTGTATATTTTGGAGATTAAACCTTTGTCTGAGGTATCATTGGCAAATATGTTTTCCCATACAGTTGGTTGTCTTTTTATTTTAATGCTGTTTTCTTTAGCTGCGCAGAAGCTTTTTATTTTGATGAGATCCCATTTGTTTATTCTTTCCTTTATAGTCCTTGCTCTAGGGGACATATCAGTAAAAATGTTGCTGCGTGAAATATCTGAGATTTTCCTGCCAATGTTCTCCTCTAGGACTTTAATGGTGTCATGGCTTATATTTAAGTCTTTTATCCACCTTGAATTTATTTTGGTGTATGATGTAAGTTGGTGCTCGAGTTTCATTTTTTTGCATGTAGCTGTCCAGTTCTCCCAACACCATTTGTTGAAGAGGCTATCTTTACCCCATTTTATGATACTGCCCCCTTTGTCGAATATTAATTGACTGTAGAGATTTGGGTTTATTTCTGGGTTCTCTATTCTGTTCCATTGGTCTATGTGCCTGTTTTTATGCCAGTACCAGGCTGTTTTGATTACAGTGGCCTTGTAATACAGTTTGATATCAGGTATTGTGATCCCTCCTACTTTGTTCTTCTTTCTTAACATTGCAGCTGCTATTCGGGGTCTTTTATGGTTCCATATAAATTTTTGAAGTGTTTGTTCTATGTCTGTGAAATATGCCATTGGTACTTTAATAGGTATTGCATTGAATCTGTAAATTGCTTTGGGTAGTATGGACATTTTGATGATGTTAATTCTTCCAATCCATGAACACGGTATACGTCTCCATTTGTTTGTGTCTTCCTTGATTTCTGTCTTCAGTGTTGTGTAATTTTCTGCATACAGGTCTTTAACCTCCTTGGTTAGATTTATTCCCAGATATTTTATTTTTCTTTTTGCTATATCGAATGGGATTTTTTTCTTGATTTCTGCTTCTGCTGATTCATTGTTAGTATACAGAAATGCCTTTGATTTCTGGATATTGACTTTGTATCCCGCTGTTTTGCCAAATTCATTTATTAGTTCCAGCAGTTTTTTGGTAGAGTCTATAGGATTTTCCATGTACACTATCATGTCATCTGCAAACAGTGACAGTTTTGTTTCCTCCTTTCCGATTTGGATGCCTTTTATTTCCTTTTCTTGTCTGATTGCTGTGGCTAGAACTTCCAATACTATATTAAATAGAAGTGGTGAAAGTGGACAACCTTGTCTTGTTCCTGATCTTAGTGGAAAAGCTTTCAGTTTTTGCCCATTCAGTATGATGTTGGCTGTAGGTCTTTCATATATGGCCTTTATTATATTGAGGAATGCTCCCTCTATTCCCACTTTGCTGAGTACCTTTATCATAAATGGGTGTTGTACCTTATCAAAAGCTTTTTCCGCATCTATTGATATGACCATGTGGTTTTTGTCCTTGCTTTTGTTTATGTGGTGTATTACATTTACTGATTTGCGGATATTGAACCATCCTTGCATCCCTGGGATGAATCCCACTTGGTCGTGGTGTATGATCTTTTTGATGTATTGTTGGATGCGATTTGCCAATATTTTGTTGAGGATTTTAGCATCTATGTTCATCAGTGATATTGGCCTAAAGTTTTCTTTCTTTGTTGTGTCTCTATCTGGTTTTGGAATTAGGATAATGCTCGCTTCATAAAAAGAGTTTGGGAGTTTCCCATCATTTTGGATTTTTTGGAATAGTCTGTGAAGAATAGGGGTTAGCTCTTCCTTAAACGCTTTGTAGAATTCTCCTGTGAAACCATCTGGTCCGGGGCTTTTGTGTGATGGGAGTTTTTTGATTACTGCTTCAATTTCATTTGCTGTTATTGGTCTGTTCAGGCTTTCTACTTCTTCTTCATTGAGTTTTGGAAGATTATATTTTTCTAGAAATTTGTCCATTTCACCTAGGTTTTCAAATTTCTTGGCATACAGTTCTCCATAGTAATTCCTTACAATCCCTTCTATTTCTGTGGTATCGGTTGTAATCTCTCCTCTTTCATTTCTGATTGTGTTTATTTGGGTCCTCTCTCCTCTTTTCTTGATGAGCCTACTTAAAGGCTTGTCTATTTTGTTTATCTTTTCAAAAAACCAACTCCTGGATTCATTGATGCTTAGAATTTTGCTTTTAGTTTTTATGTCATTTAATTTTGCTCTGATCTTGGTGATTTCCTTCCTTCTACTTGCTCTGGGCTGTCTTTGAGTCCTTGCAGGCGTAGTGTTAGGTAGTTTGTTTGAAATGTTTTTATCTTCTTTAGGTGATCCTGTATTGCTATGAACTTCCCTCTCAGGACTGCCTTCACTGTGTCCCATAAGTTTTGGGTTGTTGTGAGTTCATTTTCATTTGTTTCCAGAAACTTTTTGATTTCTTCCCTAATTTCCATCTTGACCCATTTGTTGTTTAATAGCATACCATTCAGTCTCCATGATTTTGGGTGTTTGGGGTTTTATCCTTTGGGGTTGGTTTCCAATTTCAGTCACTTGTGGTCAAAGAAAATGCTTAATATGATTTCAATTTTCTTGAATTTGTTAAGGCTCATTTTGTGTCCTATCATGTGGTTTATCTTTCAAAATGTTCCATGTGCATTTGAAAAGAATGTGTATTTAGCGTCTTTGGGATGAACGGCTCTCTATATATATCAGTTAAGTCCATTTCATCTAGGGTATTGTTTAATGCTACTGTATCTTTGTTGATATTTTATTTGGAAAATGTGTCCATTTTTGGCAGTGGGGTGTTAAAATCTCCTACTATATTTGTGTTGCTGTCAATATATTTTTCTTGAAATCCTCCAAGATGTTCTTTATATATTTGGGTGCTCCTGTGTTGGGTGTATAGATATTTACAAAGTTAATGTCGTCATGGTGGATTCTCCCCTTGAGTATTATGAAGTGACCTTCTTGGTCTCTCAGTATGGCCCTTCTTTTGAAGTCTATTTTGTCTGATATGAGAATTGCTACCCCGGCTTTTTTTTCTTGTTCGTTTCCTTGGAAAATTTGTTTCCAGCCTTTCACTTTTAGTCTGTGATGGTCTTTTGACGTGAGGTGGGTCTCTTGTAGGCAGCATATGTGTGGGTCAGGCTTTCTTATCCATTCAGCTATTCTGCGTCTTTTGATTAGAGCATTTAATCCATTTACATTTAATGTTATTATTGATAATTACTTATTCATTGCCATTTTTGTACCTGTGTTCCTGTCTGTATCGCTCTCTTTTTTTCCTTTCCTTAAAGCAGTCCTTTTAGTATTTCTTGTGGAACTGGTTTGGTGGAGGCATATTCTTTTAGGCTTCTTTTGTCTTGGAAGCTCTTTATTTGGCCTTCTATCTTGATTGAGAGCCTTGCTGGGTTGAGTAGCCTTGGTTGTAGGCCTCTGTTTCTCGTCACTTGGAATATTTCCTGCCATTCTCTTCTTGCTTGGAGTGTTTCCATTGAGAAGTCTGTAGCTAACCTTATTGGGGCTCCCTTGTATGTTACTTCCTTTTGCTTTCTTGCTGCCTTTAAGATTCTCTCTTTGTTGTGGAATTTTGCCATTTTAATGATTATATGTCTTGAAGTGGGTCTCTTTGGATTCCTCTTGATTGGGATTCTCTATGATTCTTGGATTTGAGTGATTTTTTTCTCATCAAATTAGGGAAATTTTCCATCGTTACTTTTTCAAATAGGTTTTCTATGTCTTGTTCTTCTCCTTCTGGTATTCCTATTATTCGGATATTATTACTTTTCATATTGTCTTGCATTTCTCTTAGTCACTCTTCATTCTTTCTGAGCCTCTTTTTCTTTTCTTGCTCTTTCTGGGAGTTTCCTTCTACTTTGTCCTCCAACTTGCTGATCCAGTCTTCTGCCTCATCAATCCTGCTATTCATTCCTTCTACTGTGTTCTTCAGTTCACAAATTGTATTCTTCATTTCCTCTTGGCCCTTGCTGACAGTTTCTATTTTCTTTTTTCTGTTGATATAATTTGCGGTGAGTTCATTGTAGCTCCCCTGTAGATTCTGGTAGCTCATTGTGAGCTCTTTGAATTTCCTGATAACCAGTGCTTTGAATTCAATATCTGATAGTTGACTTTCTTGTATTTCATCTAACATTCTTTCTGAGACTTCCACCTTTTCTTTCATGTGGGGATTGTTTCTTTCTCTTCCCATTGTTTGTGATACTCTTCTTGTTGCCCTCAGCTTCTTATATTGAACTGTTCTGACTCCCTGGGTTATGGTGTGAACTTCTCTGGTAGAATACCTGTGAAATTCAGTGGTACAGTCTCCTGCAGGTATCTTGATGTTCTCTACTTCCACCTACTCCTTTTGTGCGTGTGTGATCAGTTGGAAGGGGAGGAAAAATAGTTTATGACAGCAGAGGAGTATTTTATGTTATTTACACTCACCACTGGTAGAGAAGGGATAGAAACTCTTTAGGCTATATGTAGTGGTAAGCATAATCTTCAGTCCAACTTGCCCCTTTTAAGAAAGGATGGACAGAAGATAAGTTTCTTGTTGGGAAGGCCAGGCTTGTGAGTTGGATCTAGAAAGCAGTGAGGTTGTGGGTGGTCAGATTTTGAGGTAAGGTGAGAGTAAAGAATAGTAACTAAGTATAGTGTGTGAGCAAATATAGTTAATCACTACAGTAATAGAATTTGGGAACCTGTAAAGTGGGCCAAGATCCGAGAGTGTGTCATGAAGTATTTACAGTTGTATAGAACAGCTATTATTTACAATAATATTAGATCAACAGTCATATGACAGACTCTGTGTGATTTGTGTGAATAGGGGGTATAGAGCTTTCGGTAGTGTACCAAAGGAAAACAAGTGGCGTGATGTATAGAAAATTAGGAATACACTGTGGAGGAAAGAACAGGGGAGACCTATGAACTAATACAGTATAACCAGCCAAGACTCGGAAGTCTGTACAGAAAGAGGAGGAATAAAAAGATACTGTTAAAATATAAAAGAAGTGAGAATAATGAAAAAATAATACAAGTATGCAGCAACTTGAGGCTTCTCTGCTATAGCAAAATGTAATTTGTATTTCTGTCTCTATTGTTGAGGTGCGCCCTCTTTGGGTCCCACTCTGGACCTTTCGCAGTTGCCAGTTGTTTGTGTTCTTGTGGGTAAAAGAAAACAAAGCAACAAACAAACAAACAAAAGGCAGGAGAAGGGAAGAAAAAGCGATAAGTTTGGGAAGAAAGGAATAAAGACTAAGGAAAAAAAGGAGAGGAACAAAGTATTGAAAGATAAAACAATAATAAAATTTAAAATATATAAGATTACTTTTTTTAAAAAGTTACTAAAAAATAAATATATAAAACCTTCCCTTGTTGGTTTCAAACTGTCCAAACCGTTTTTTCTGGTTGCATCTGGAAGTCTCTGTGGGCTGGGGTGCAGGTGTGCACGTGCACCAGCCAGGCTACCAGACTGGGGTGCATCACCTACACACCAGACATACGCTGCTTGGGTCCCACGGAATCTGTCACAGTCCGTCCCAGTCCTGTGGCAGGACTCAAATGCTTCCTCCCCTCCTGTGGATGGCTGCTGGGCTGGGTGGGAAGCAAGGCAAGCTGCTGTCACAGGAGAACACCTCAGTCCACTTTCCAATAAAGACTTCTCCACAAAGCCTGCCTTTCAGCCCAATCCAGTCCTCAGTCAGACTGGTGATGACAGTGCTCCTCTCAATTCTCCCGGGGCTGGCAGCCTGGTGGGTTGGCGGGCTGGTGACCACAGACCACAGAGTCCGAAGTTGAACACAGCCCTTTGTCCGTGTTAATGTCTCTGTAAACTTAAGTAGACAGGTCTCTGCTCGGTGTTGCCCAGCCTTGCTTAGACAGGGAGGGAGGGAGCCAGCTCTCTCCCAAGGACCCTGCAGCAGGCCCAAGGCTCCCAAGGAGTCTGCTATAGACCTACCAGGTGCTGCCTTCCAAGGAGCCCTCCATGGCAGACACCCCCGGCACTTGACCCAGATCATAGCCTCTGTGCCCCGACTGCAGCCGCGGCACTGAGGCCCCACCACTGCTGCTTTTGTCTTTACTCACGTCCTGCAGTCCCCACTGACTTGTATCTGTCTGGTCCATCCGTCACAATCTCTGATCTCTGATCTCTTATTTTCATAAATGCTGGGAACTGTTGGTTGATTGCGCTGTTCCTCAGTAGATCTGCCAGGATTGTCTCCCATGGGTACAGGAACTGGAATCGGTCCGTCCTACTCCGTCGCCATCTTCCTTTCCCCTCCTGTTTGATCCTGTTTCCCCTGTGTGGGTCCTAAGTCTGCTCAAAATATCTTTTCCAGCCCTTTCCTTTCAGTCTGTGTGTCTTTCAAACTGAAATGTGTCTCCTATATATAGCAAATGTAAGGGTCTTATTTACTTTTGTTTGTCCACCGTGTGTCTTTTGATTGGAACAATTAATCCATTTGCATTTAAAGTAATTATTGATAGATATGTATTACCATTTTATTATTCATATTTTCAATCTTTTTTTTGTTTTTAAAGAAGACTAAATTTCTGGTAATACTGATTTGGTGATGATGAACTCTTGTGCATTAATGGCTTTCTTTAGTGATATATTTGAATTCACTTTTAACATATTATTTTTATTTTTGTGTACTAGCATAGATTTTTTGTTTCAGTTACTGTAGCCCAGATGTTCCTTAAACTATGCTCATTAAAATTTTTTTGTTTTAATTAGCTGATTTCCATGTTTTCTTCCAGATTTGTTCTTTTGCATCACCTAATCTGCTGTTGATTTTTTCTAGTGTATTATACATTTTAATTACTGTATTTTTCAGTTCTGATTTTTTTCAGTATTTTTGTATCTTCGTTGAAGTTCTGAGTTAACCTGTTCTTTTCCCAAGTTAATTAACCAGCTTTATAACCATTGCTTTGAACTCCTTAGTTGTTAGATAGCCTGTTTCCATTTTGTTTAGTTTTATGTTTTCTGGGGTTCTGTCCCAGTCTTTTGTTTGGAATATATTCGTCTCCTTATTTTTTTCTTGGGAAAGGCTGCATTGTGAACCACGTCCAGCTACATTGTGTGGTGCATATGGAGCTGTTTGAGAGGGGCTCCAGCCTGGGCTGGTGAGTTGGGTGGGGTAGGGTGGGATCTCAGTATAAAGAGGAGGGCAGGTGATGGTGTTAGGTTAATGAAGAGTGACAGATTTGGCACCAAGCAAATGGAGAGTACAAAAGAAGAAACAACATAGTGGCACCTGCCAGCAGTTCCATCCACAGGCAGAGTTCCCATTGACCCTTACTCCTCTGGTACTATTCTTAAAGTAGGTCAGTTTAATTTCTCCACATGTGACCCAGGCACTTCTCAAACTGCTGTCTCCACGTGGAAGCTTGGCCCAAGTGAGCTTTGGTATGAGCCCTTTAAGAGCAACATCTTAGTCTCCCACAGCCCTTCATCTCAGAAATAATCCCTGCTGGTTTTCAAAGCCAGATACTGTGGTGTATCTTCCCAGCACACATCCTTTGGGCCAGAAAGCTCAGTGCAGGCCTGAGACCCCTGACTCCTCAGAGGGATGAGGAGTCATGTAGTTCTGTGAGATCTACATGAATTATAAATCGCTACATGATTTATTTCATGTTTGTGAATTATCACACCATGGGTGTGAGACCTGACAAGACCATGACTTTGTCCTTTCTACCTGTCTCAATACGTTTTTTTCTATATCCTTAGTTATAGGTACTGTTTGGCTAGTCTTCAGGTGGTTCTCATTGATGGTTACTCTATATTTAGTTGTAATTTTGTTGGGATATTTGTTGGAGGAGGTGAGCTCCAGATTTTCCTATTCATCCATCTTGACTGGAAATCAGTTTGGTGCTAGTTTTATTGCTCACCTATAGGCTTTTATGAAATCAGAATAATTTATAATTCTGATGAAGATAAAAAGAGAGGGAAACGTCCAAGATACCCCCGCAAACAACCTCATGGCTTGCTGTTATGTTTAGAGATATTTTTCTGTAATCTATTACGTGAGATTTTATATGTCTTTCATTACCAACTATTATCATTTGCAGATTGGGGATTTGATGTAACTTTGTAGAATCCCTTTTGACCAAACCAGAAAAACCATAACTACAGTCAGTGTAGGGGAAGCAATGGCAATCAATAGGTGTGACAGATGTAACATGATCAGCCTCACGTGCAAGGCACAGATAAAATCCACAGGTGTGGCACAGTTTTATTTCTAGCAAGAGGGTAGATTCAGCCATATTACTATTTCACTTGGATTGGATGTAGGGAATTTTAAAATCTGCTCAGAACTACAAATGCATGTTTTATATTTTTTGTTGTGTTTCTCTTTGTAAAGTTTAGAGCTGATGTATTCTACATGAGAGTGAGGACAGTAACTCTTTTTACCCTGAGGGTATACTTTTCCCCCCAGATTTAAAAATTACTATATATCTAAGATAGGAAAAAGAAAAAAACGAGACAGAATACAAACCAAAAAAGAATCCCCTGATCTTTAATTTGGCACAGAGGATGAACACTTGCAGTTGTGTGGGAATATTGTATCTATTCATTTCTGCAAAATAAAATGAGTTCTTCGGAAGAAATAAATCGTTTATAAAGGCTTGACAATCCTATTGCTGTTTATTAAAACAGTCTGGATTGTTAGTGTGAGATTTAATTTTAATTTTTTGTTTTATTTTGTTTATTAGGTCCCACATATAGGTGAAATCATATGGTACTTGTCCTTTTGTGATTGACTTGTTTCACTTAGCACAGTACTCTCCAGGTCTGTCCATGTTATCACAAAAGGTAAGATATTTTTATGGCCGAGTAATGTTCCATTCTGCAAACATACCACAGCTTTTTATCCACTCATATACTAATGGGCACTTGGGTTGTTTACAGAACTTGGCCATTGTAAATAACATTGCAGTGAACAATATAGTATTTCAAATGGTTGTTCTGGATTTCTCATGTTATAGCCCCAGAAGTGGGATCACTAGGTCATAAGGAAGTTCTATTTTTAATTATCAGAGGTAACTCCATACTGCTTTCCACAGTGACTACATCATGTGCATTCCCACCAGCAGTATGGGAGGGTTCACTTTTCCACACATCCTTACTAATGCTCATTGTTGACATATTGATAGTAACCTACTGTTAATTTGATTTTTTTTTCTCTCCAGAACACTGTGAAACAGGGATACATGCTTTGGTTTTTCTAAAACAGCAGTACAATGGCCTGAATATCTTTTAATGTATTTTATTCATCATGCTATTACAGTTGTCCCAGTTTTTCCTCCTTTGCCTTCTCTCCACCCAGTCCCCCCATTCTTGCCAGCAGTCCTCCCCCTTAGTTCATGTCCATGGGTCATATGTATAAGTTCTTTGGTTACTCCATTACCTATGTTGTTCTAATATCACCCTTTGTATTTTGTACATACCAATTTGTGCTTCTTAATCCGCACACCTTCACCCCCATCATCCCCCTTCCTCCTCCCAACTAATAACCCCCCAATTGATGTCCATATCTTGATTTTGTTCCTGTTCTGCTTGTTTGCTTAGTTCATTATTTGGATTCAGTTATTAATCATTGTGAATTTATTGCCATTTTAATGTTTATCATTTTGATCTTCTTATATAATTCCCTTTAGTATTTCATATAATGATGGCTTGGTGATGAAGAACTCCTTTAGTTTTACCTTGTTGGGAAATCACTCTGTCTTTTAATTCTAAATTATAGCTTTCCTGGTTAGAGTAATCTAGGTTATAGGTCCTTGCTTTTCATCACTTTGAACTTCTTGCCAGTCCCTTCTTGCCTGCAAAGTTTCTTTTGAGAAATCAGCTGACAGTCTTACAGGAATTCCTTTGTGGGTAACTATTGGCTTTTCTCTTGCTCCTTTTAAGATTTTCTGTCTTTTACCTGTGGCATTTTAATTATGATGAGTTTTGGTGTAGTCCTCTTTGGGTCCATCTTATTTGGACTCTGTGCTTCTTGGACTTCTATATCTATTTCCTCTGCCAAATTAGGGAAGTTGTTTTCCATTATCTTCTCAAATATATTTTTAGTTTCTTACTCTCCCTCTTCTCCTTCTGGCACCCCTGTAATTCAGATGTTGGTATATTTAAAGTTGTCCCAGAGGTTCCTAAGCCTGTCTTTGTTTTTTTTTTTTTATTCTGTTTTCTTTCTGCTGTTATGATTGAATGCTTTTACCTTCCTTGTGTTCCAAATTATTGATTTGATTCTTGGCTTCATCCCCTCCACTGTTGGTTTCCTGTAGATTTTTCTTTATTTTGCTTAATGCAACTTTCATTTCTGCCTGGGTCTTGTTTATGCTGTTGAAGGTACTCAATGAGTTTCTGGAGCATGCTAATAATCAGTATTTTGAACTGTGCCTCTGGTAAGCTGCTTATCTCTATTTCTTTTAGTTCTTCTTCTGGAGTTTTGTTCTGTTCTTTCTTTTGGGCCATATTTCTTTGTCTACTCAATTTCGCAGCCTCCCTGTGTTTGTTTCTGTTTATTAGGTAGAGCTGCTTTGACTCCCTGTTTTAGTAGCATGGCCTACTGTAGAAAAGCGTACCTGTTAAGTTGTATGGGGTGGATTTTTAGGTATTAGCCAGGGCAGGGCAATCGGTTTCACTGCTCTGTTACTGTGTGTGGGAGGACTTGGAGAAAGGACAGTGCCGCTCCCTGGCCTCTGGAGTTTTGCCAAGGATAAAGCTTTTTTCTGGCACTCGCCCTATGCTGAACACTTCACTTTCTCCTCATATGCTACCAGTGCCCTTCTAGCTGTTGCCCTGGTGCTGAATCTAGGAGGGGGTCGGTCTCCTTGAGACCTAAGTCAGTTGTGGACCCTTTCAAAGGAATTACTTGAGAATCCTGCTTTTACTTCAGCCAACCCTAACCACACTGGTTTTTACAGCCAGAAGTTATGGGGGCTTATCTTTTTGGTGCTGGAACCCTGGGCTGGGTGGTCTGGTCTGGGGCTGGGATCCCTTGCTCCTAAGGTATCCCTCTGGGATTTTATCCACCACATGTAAATGTGGGACCGCCCATTCCCATCTTCAGCATCTCCATGCTTCTCTGTGCCTCTACACCTCTCCACTTTTCCATACATCTCTGAGTCTCTTACCCTCCTTGCCATTTGAATGAATGTAGCTTCTTCAAATTCTTGGTTGTCAGATTTCCACACAGCTTGATTTTTCTGACAAATCTGGGTGATACCCATTTTGTAGGCTAGTTTTAGTTTTTGACATAGTTGTGCATGTAGCAAGGCATATTTACCTGCACCACCATCTGAACGGAAATCCTTCCCATTCTGAATATTGTTTTATTCTTTTTTTTATTAAGACAATTTTTAAATTTATTTTTGTTTAATTATTATTATTTTTAAGATTTTATTTATTTATCTTTAGAGGGGAAGGGAAGGAGAGAGAGAGAGAGAAATATCAATGTATGGTTGCCTCTCGTGTGTCCCCTGCTGGGAACTGGCCTGCAACCCAGGCATGTGCCCTGACTGGAAATTGAACCGCGATCCTCTGGTTCGCAGGCCCACATTCAATCCACCGAGCTACAGCAGCCAGGGCTTTGTTTAATTATTGTTCAAGTACAGGTTTCTGTCTTTTACTCCAATCCCAGCTCACCCCCTCTTAGTTGTTGTCCAGGTGTCCTTTATACTAGTTCCTGTAAATCCTTCTTCTTTTTCCGCTGAAATTAGCTCCCCTCTCCCCTCTGGTCACTGTCCCCCTGTTCTCTATTTCAGTGTCTTTGTTTTTATTTTGCTTGCTTGTTTGTTTTGTTGTTTAGCTTCCTGTTAAAGGTAAGACCATATGGTATTTGTCTTTCACCACCTGGCTTATTTCACTCAGCATAATGCTTTCCAGTTCCATCCATGCTGTTGCAAAGGGTAGTAGCTCCTTCCTTCTTTCTGCTGCATAGATTGCAATTGTGTATATGTAACATAATGTTTTGATCCATTCATTTACCGATGGGCACCTAGGTTGCTTCCAGCTCTTGTCTATTGTAAATTGTGCTGCTATGAACACTGGGGTGCATAGCTTCTTTGAGATTGGTGTTTTTGTGTTCTTAGGACATAATCCTAGCAGTGGAATTGCTGGATCAAAAGGCAGGTCCATTTTTAGTTTTCTGAGAAAATTCCATACTGTTTTCCATAATCATAGTACC
Source organism: Sturnira hondurensis (assembly GCF_014824575.4). Classification (NCBI taxonomy): domain Eukaryota; kingdom Metazoa; phylum Chordata; class Mammalia; order Chiroptera; family Phyllostomidae; genus Sturnira; species Sturnira hondurensis. The sequence continues at coordinate 844,270 of NW_028096390.1, forward strand.
AGTCTGCAATCCCACCACCAGTGGACTGGAGTCCCCTTTTCCCCACACCCTCTCCAGCACTTGTTGTTTATTGCTTTGTTTATGATAGCCATTCTCACCGGTGTAAAGTGGTATCTCATTGTGGTTTTAATTTGCATCTCTCTGATAGCTAGCGATATTGAGCATCTTTTCTTGTATCTCTGGATCCTCTGTACGTCCTCCTTGGAGAAGTGTCTGTTCAAGTCCTTTGCCCATTTTTTAATTGGGTTGCTTGTTTTCTTAGAGTGGAGTTGTGTAAGTTCTTTGTATATTTTGGAGATTAAACCTTTGTCTGAGGTATCATTGGCCAATATGTTTTTCCATATAGTTGGTTCTCTTTTTATATTAGTACTATTTTCTTTAGCCATTCAAAAGCTTTTAATTTTGATGAGATCCAATTAGTTTATTCTTTCCTTTATGTCCCTTGCTCTAGGGGACATATCAGTAAAAAAGTTGCTGAGATTTTCCTGCCTATGTTCTCCCCTAGGACTTTAATGGTGTCATGGCTTATATTTAAGTCGTTTATCCAGCTTGACCTTATTTTGGTGTATTTTGTAGGTTGGTGCTCGAGTTTCATTTTTTTGCATGTAGCTGTCCAATTCTCCCAACACCATATCTTGAATAGGCTATTATTAGTCCATTTTTTGTTGCTGCCCCCTTTGTCGAATATTAATTGGCCATAGAGATCAGGTTTATTTCTGGGCTCCTCGTTCTGTTCCATGGTCTATGCGCCTGTTTTGATGCCAGTACCATGCTGTTTTGATTACAGTGGCCTTGTAATACAGTTTGGTATCAGGTGTTGTGATCCCTCCTACTTTGTTCTTTCTCGAAATTGGAGCTGCTATTCGGGGTCTTTTATGGTTCCATTTAAATTTTTGAAGTGTTTGTTCTATGTCTGTGAAGTATGTCACTGGTACTTTAATAGCAATGGAATTGCATGGAATCTGTAAATTGCTTTGGGTAGTATGGACATTTTGATGATGTTAATTATGCCAATCTATGAGCATGATATATGTTTCCATTTGGTTGTGTCTTCCTTGATTTCTTTCTTCAGTGTTGTGTAGTTTTCTGTGTACAGGTCTTTCACGTCCTTGCTTAGGTTTATTCATAGGTATTTTATTTTTGTTTTTGCTATATTGAATGAATTTTGTTTCTTGATTTNTGGGTAGTATGGACATTTTGATGATGTTAATTATGCCAATCTATGAACATGATATATGTTTCCATTTGGTTGTGTCTTCCTTGATGTCTTTCTTCAGTGCCGTGTAGTTTTCTGTGTACAGGTCTTTCACGTCCTTGCTTAGGTTTATTCATAGGTATTTTATTTTTGTTTTTGCTATATTGAATGAATTTTGTTTCTTGATTTCTGCTTCTGCTATTTCATTGTTTGTATACAAAAATGCCTTTGATTTCTGGATATTGACTTTGTATCACTCTGTTTGCTTGGAGTATTTTATTCTTGAAGTAAGACATTTCTTCTTTCCCCCAACTGATGTTTCAACTTCTAATCTTTTCTAAATTTGAATGACTAGAATACTCTGGTTTCTCTTCAGATCGTAAGTCTTTCACCTTTTACTAAATTTTAAGGACTGGAGATAATTTTTTACACTGTAATAATAAGATTTAACCATTTATTACCTCCTTTCTAGATGTTTTTTCATATATTTTATTGATTATGCCATTACAGTTGTACCATTTCCCCCCTTCACTGCCCTCCACCCTGCACACTCCTCCCGCACCATCCCCCCTTTCATTCATGTCCATGTGTCACAAGTACTTTAGCTTCTGTATTTCCCATAGTATTCCTGTCCTCCCCCTGTCTATTTTCTACCTACCATCTATGCTACTTATTCTCTGTACCTTCTCCCCCTTCTTCTCCTCCCACTCCCCTGTTGCTAATTCTCCATGTGATCTCCATTTCTATGGCTCTGCTCCCTATCTAGCTGTCCTCTTAGTTTGCTTTTGTTTTAGCTGTGGTTGTTAATAACTGTGAGTTTTCCATCCTTCCACTGTTCACATCTTTTATCTTCTTTTTCTTACATAAGTCCCTTTAACATTTCATATAATAAGGGCTTGGTGATGATGAACTCCTTAAATTTGACCTTATCTGAGAAGCACTTTATCTGCCCTTCCATTCTAAATGAAAGCTTTGCTGGATAGAGCAATCTTGGCTGTAAGTCTTTGGATTTCATGACTTGGAATACTTCTTTCCAGCCCCTTGTTTCCTGCAAGGTCTCTTTTGAGAAATCTGCTGACAGTCTGATGGGTACTCCTTTGTAGGTGACTGTCCCCTTATCCCTTGCTGCTTCTAGGATTCTTTCCTTCATTTGAATCTTGGCTAATGTAATTATGATGTGCCTTGGTGTGTTCCTCCTTGGGTCCAACTTCTTTGGGACTCTCTGAGCTGCCTGGACTTCCTGGAAGACTATTTCCTTTGCCAGACTGGGGAAGTTCTCCTTTATTATTTGTTCCAATAAGTTTTCCACTCGTGGCTGTTCCTTCTTCTTCTTCTGGCACCCCTATAATTTGGATGTTGGAACGTTTAAAGATGTCCTGGAGATTCCTAAGCCTCTCCTCATTTTTTTGAATTCTTGTTTCTACCTTCTTTTCTGCTTGGTTGTTTCTTTCTTCTGGTCCACTCCCTTGATTTGAGTCCCAATTTTCTTTCCATCACTATTGGTTTCCTGTGCATTCCCCTTCATTTCAATCAGTTTAGCCTTCATATGTTCCTCTCATTTGTGACTAAAATCAACCAATTCTGTGAGCATCCTGATCACCAGTATTTTGAACTGTGCATCTGAAAGGCTGGCTATTTCTTGGTCACTTAGAATTATAGGCTCTGGGGCTTTGAGCTCTTCTTGAGTCATAATGTTTGGTCTGTTCCCACCTGTTATGTATGAGGGGTGGAGCCTTAGGTGTTCACCAGGCCGGGGCAACTCAGTTGCTGGCTTATGACGCTGTATGTAGGGGCGGGGTCAGAAAAGGAAAATAAATGACGTTTTGCTCCCCTCTGCTCTCTTTCAGATTTCTGTCCCCTCTGCGGCTTCCCACAAGCAAATTGGGCCCCTCTGGTTGCTGATTCCTGGGTGTGTGGGCCCATATACTTTCCCGGACCCTGTGGGTCTCTCCAACCAACTCTCTGTGAGCCTGGGAGCCTTTCTCGGCCCTTCGACCCCAAGAAAATCTTTCCAATTGGTGCTTTCAGGCTCTAATTCCCGTCGCTGGGGCCCTGGCCTGAGCGGTCTGTCTTACTGTTTGCTCCTTCGCTTTTTTTATCTGTGCTCGAATGTGTGACCGCAGTCAGCCAGCTGCCCTGCACCCTCACTGGGTCCACCTGTCACCACCCCACACCTGGGATCCACCAAATGCCTCCACCTCTGCTCATGGGAAGGTTGGACCGAAAGATCTTTCCAGCCCAACCCCACTCCGCCGCTGACTCCTCCCTTCTTACCTGTCTGCCTGAATGGTTTGTTGTTATCAGACTTCCGCACAATTCAATTTTCACTGTTATGGCTGGGTTTTTGTTATTAAAACTTTGCTGTATTTAAATTTAGTTGTAGGAGGGGGCACAATGTTTCCACCTACGCCTCCATCTTGCCAGAGGTCCCTTTTGCCTTCCCTTGGCACTAAGTCTTATACGTGCTGCCTGTAAAGCTGCTAGGGAAGGGCTGCACTGCTGGGAGCCTGTGCAGCAAGACAGGAGTCCTCTAGATGTTATCCACCATTCTCTGCACTTTATGTTTATTAATTTTTTAATTTTCATGACACTTTGAGATAGTTACTATAACACTATTTTATATATGAGACATGCTTTAATATTAGGAAACTTGCTTGAGACCACATAGCTGGTAGGAATCCGGGTAATTTGCCTTCACAAACTTCACTCTTAACCACTTAGTGCCATATGATTATAGAGTTGAAAATGAGCATAGAGTTTATTCAGTGTAACCAGTTTACCCATGGGAAAATTGTAAGATGGAGTAGACTGCCTGAGTTATTTCCATACTAGTTCTGTTTCACCTTTATCTAGATTGTGGTCCCCCCAAATTTCTATTTTTGCTGTCTCTTTTAAGGCTATTAAAAATTGTTATGCATTTGCTTTTGTCTTAACTTTACACCAAGATTTCATAAGTAACAATAATCATTTACACAGAGCAGTAACTGTCATTCTTTTGTTTTGCTCATAATCATCTATTTCAGTTTAAATGCATTATTGCAGATTACAGCTACCATTTTTGTGCCAGACACATTTTATATATTTCTAATCTGTAGAATAGCTAATAAAATAAATAGCCCCCTTTTATAGATCAGACTCAAAAGGTCAATTTGTTAATATACACACAGGTGAGTAAGTGGTTGAGCTAGGACGCACCAGAGTTTTAACTCTAAAGCTTGAGTCCTTTTCCAGTGTGTCCTATTTTATCTCTACAGAAAAATCACTTTAAAACTATAAAGTAGCTTTCCTAAAATTATTTTTTAATCTATTTTATAGATTATGCTATTACAGTTGTCCCATTTCCCCCCTTCATTCGCCTCCACCCTGCATACCCTCTCCCACCCACATTCCCCCCTTTAGTTCATGTCCATGTGTCTTAAGTTCTGTAGCTTTTACATTTTCCATACTATTCTTGCCCTCCCCCTCTCTATTCTTTACCTACCATCTATGCTACTTATTCTCTGTACCTTTTCCCCCTCCTCTCCTCCTCCCACTCCCCTCTCGCTACCCCTCCATGTGATCTCCATTTCTGTGGTTCTATTCCTGTTTTATTTGTTTGCTTAGTTTGTTTTGTTTTTGTTTTAAGTGTGGTTGTTAATTATTGTGAGTTTGCTTCATTTTACTGTACATGTTTTTTACCTTCTTTTTCTTAGATAAATCCCTTTATCATTTCATAAAATAAGGGCTTGGTGATGATGAACTCCTTCAACTTGACCTTATCTGAGAAGCACTTTATCTGCTCTTCCCATTCTAAATGAAAGCTTTGCTGGATAGAGTAATCTTGGCTGTAGGTCTTTGGATTTCATGATTTGGAATACTTCTTTCCAGCTCCTTCTTTCCTGCAAGGTCTCTTTTGAGAAATCAGCTGACAGTCTGATGGGAACTCCTTTGTAGGTAACTGTCTCCTTATCTTTTTCTTCTTCTAGGATTCTCTCCTTCGTTTTTATCTTGGGTCATGTAATTATGATGTGCCTTGGTATATTACTCTTCAGGTCCAACTTCTTTGGGACTCCAACTTCGTGGACTTCTGGAAGTCAATTTCCTTTGCCAGATTGGGGAAGTTCTCTTTTATTATTTGTTCAAATAACTTTTCCACTTGTTGCTCTTCCTCTTCTCCTTCTGATGCCCCTATAATTTGGATGTTGGAAAGTTTAAAGATGTCCTGGAGGTTCCTAAGCTTCTCCTCAGTTTTTTGAATTCATGTTTCTTCATTCTGTTCTAGTTGAATATTTCTTTCTTCCTTCTGGTCCACACCATTGATTTGAGTTGCAGTTTCTTTCCCATCACTGTTGGTTCCCTGTGCATTTCCCTTCATTTCACTTAGTTTAGCGTTCATTTGTTCATCTAATTTGTGACTGAAATCAACCAGTTCTGTGAGCATCCTGATCACCAGTGTTTTGAACTGTGCATCTAATAGGTTGTCTATCACTTAGTTAGATGTAGTGGCTCTGGGGCTTTGATCTGTTTTTTCATTTGAGCCCTTTTTTTGGTCTGGTCACAACTGTTGCATATGAGGGGTGGTGCCTTAGGTGTTCACCAGGGCGGATCAACCCAAGTTGGTGGGTTGTGACACCATATGTGGGGATGGGGTCCAAGAGGGAACAATGGCGATTTGCTCGACTCTGTTACACCTCAGTCCCTTCCACCGCTTTCCTCCAAGCAAACTGTGCCTCTCCGGTGCTGATTCCTGCATGAGTGGGCTTGTGTGTGTTTTAGGACCCTGTGGATCTCTCCAAAGAACTCTTCTTTGAGGCTGGGAGTCTCTCCCTGTGCCTCAACCCCCAAAGGTATTTTCAGTCAGTGTTTTGAGGCTTTATTTCCCAGTGCTAGGACCCCTGGTTGTGCAATCTGTCTCGCTCCCCAGTTATCTGTGTATGAATGTGGGACCTCTGCCCCGTCAGCCAGCCGCCTTATGCACAGTGCCCCACTTCTCAGTTGCCGCCTCACTGGGTCTGCCTGTTGCCACCCCATGCCTGGAGTCTTCCTGGTGCCGTCTTGCACGCCCGAGGTGCCTTGTGCACCTGATGTCATCACTTCCTGTGCTGCGACCCCTTTCCGCTCGTCTACCCGACTCCACCCCACCTACCTGTCTGGATGAATGTGTCTATTTTATCTCCTTAGTTGTCAGACTTCCATACAGTTCAATTTTCTGTCAGTACTGTTTGTTTTCTTGTTTCTAAATTGTTGTTGTCCATATTTTGGTTGTTCGAGGAGGCACAGTGTGTCTACCTACGCCTCCATTTTGGCCGGGAGTCCTAAAATTCTTAAATTTACTGAACTAACCAAAATTTTGGAAGTTGTTTCTTGTTTCTTAAATAGATATTTCTCACACTGAAAAGCATAATACTTCCACTAGTATATTGCTTTGTAAAATACATTTATATATTTTGTTTTTGTTTTTGTTTTAATTTTTTATTTATTTATCTTTAGAGGGGAAGGGAAGAAGAGAGGGAGAGAAATATCAATGTACAGTTGCCTCTCGTGCGTCCCCTGCTGGGAACTGGCTTGCAACCCAGGCATGTACCCTAACTGGAAATTGAACTATGATAGTCTGCTTTGCAGGCCCACGCTCAATCCACTGAGCTACGCCAGCCAGGGCTATATATTTTGTTTTTTTAAGTGGGCTTTGTTTTTTTAGGACTTCTGTGTGTAATATTTCCCAAATCTGGCTTATTTGATGTAACTCAGGCAAAAATACTTATAAACAAATAATAATTATATCTCTTATGTAAATGCAAGATTTTTTAAAGTTAAATTCTCACATTGGTCTCTGTGTACTGTGTAGAGATTTTGTTTCTATTACCTGAGAAATTTTAGGGTATGAAAGTGTCAGATATTTGGATGGTGAGTTGGAAGCCCAGATGAATAGACAACTAATAGCTAGTAACTACTTTTTTGCAAAGGATATTATTTATAGTTTTTTACTTCTCTGTTATTATGTTCAGTTTATATTTGCATTGAGATTTGAACCATGTTTTAAAGTTTGATAGTGAGCTTAAGATGATTTGAGATGCAAAGGAAGGAAAGTACCGACACTTACTGGTTTTGATTAAGTAAGTTGATCGTATTTGTCACAGGGAATTGTTTAAAATGAAAAGAGTACTCCTATGTCACAAGTGACTTTAAAGTTGAAACTATAAAATACAAATTTGCATGCCAGTAAAATTTAAGCTTTCTGAAAGTAGTGAGTAGATAAAACATCCTAAATTTATTTTGGCTCTCCCTGGATGTATTTGCTATCTGTTCATTTAAGATTGCAAAATTTTTGTGTGCTTAACTATTTACTTTTATTTGTATGTTATCTTGATAACATATTTACTATTTCTTTTCCTGTTTTTTAAAATTTAGTAGTATATTTTATTTAACCCAACATATTAAAAACATTAACATGTAATCGATGTAAATAATTATTGACATATTATTTCACGTGCTTCTAAAATACTAAATCATGTAACCCTACTATGTATTTTACATTTATAATGCATCTCAGTTTGAATTTGAAGTGCTTAAGAGCCACATGTTTCTAGCATCTGCTGTATTTGTGAGTACAGGTCCAGGCAATGGGAGCCTTTGAAGGATTTTAAGTGAGGGGTGCCATGATCTGATGTGCGTCCCAGAGTAAGAATTTTGGTGATGATGAAAAGGGTGGATTAGAATATGAGTCACTCAGGATTTCTGTGTATAGCTGTATAAACTGTGTGGTACAAGGACATGAATAAGGACTGAAATCCGGCCCATATTTCACCTAGCAAGTCAGGCTCTGAACAAAGAGAGTCTTTTCCTGATTGGTCAGCCCAATGGCAGCGACTTTTCTAATTTTCACAAAGATGCCACATTTGCCTGCCCTGGGGACTAGCAGGTCACTGTTGAAGGTAGAAACCTTAGTTTACAGTTCTCATGGATAAGAAATATGTCATCTCTTTATAAATCTGAATTAATTCCATTTTGAGGTCTCAGTCCCATAAATTGAAAGGGAAACTCAACCTTACTCATTCTTGGGAGACCTCACTCATTTGTGTCTGAATTCTTATATTTTATACCCTCCCAGGCATGAGGGCTTAGACCTCTAGTCATCTGGTTACGCTGGTTAGTGTTGGGCTATCCATTCTTGCCTGCGCAGGGTCTTTCAGGTCTGGCAGCATTATGATGTTTTGTGAAAACATTTTCACGATGACCCCAATTTCTAGATTTCTTACCTCACAACTTTGTTCTGTCACCTTCTGCACACACTGCCCAGAATCCAGGCCAGGCTCTGCCACTCTGGAATTCACATAGCTATTTATCTTCTCATTTATTTTCTCTCCTTGTATTGAGAGACTATTTCAATTTGTGGAAATCATTTTCCTTTTCTGTTTCTTACTAATTTTATTTTATTTTATTTTTTAATTTTTATTGAATTTATTGGGGTGGCATTAGTTAATAAAATTATGTGGGTTTCAGTTGTAAATTTCTATAATACATAAGCTGTGTATTGTACTGTGTACTTACCACCCAACGTCAAGTCTCCTTCTGTCAGCATTTATCTATCTTTTACCCTCTTCTACCTCTCCCACCTGCCTTTCCTCTGATAATCCCCTTACTGTGGTCTGTGAGGTTTATTTTTCTTTATGCTTAATCCATTCATCATATTCTCCCAGCCTCCCAACCCTTCTCCCTATAACATATGCCAATCTGTTCTCTATCCATGAATCTCTATTTTATTAGCTTCTTTTGTTGATTAAGTTCCACATATGCGTGAAATCCCATGATATTTTCCTTCAGTGACTGGCTTATTTTGCTTAGCATAATACTCCCAGGGTCCATATATGCTGTTTCAAAAGATAAGTGTTCCTTCTTTTTTATAGTTCAGGAGTATTCCATTGTGTTAATGTACCACAACTTTTTTATCCACTCATATAGTGATGGGGATTTGGCTTTCTTCCAGATGTTGGCTATTATAAATAACACTGCAGTGAAGATGGGGAGCATGTATGATGTGGACTCTGTCCATTGGGGTCCACAGTGTTGTGGATGCAGTGAACAAATTCACATGGACTACAGAAGTCCTGTGAAGAAAAAGGGACAGCTCGGCCACTCTCAGAGAGAGAGTGCCTCAACCCTTGCCTGGACAGGCTTTTATTGGTTTCCAGTAGCATTACATCAGGGAATGTTCTCTTTCATAATGATCAGGTTTGCTTTAGGTGATTACTTTTTACAGATAACAAAGGAAAGGATGTTACTGATTACTTCTTACAGATTAACAAGGAAAAAATGTTGCAAATGCAAGGGAATGATAAGAGTGATTGGTCTGGTTATACTCTGTCTTTGGGAGAATTAGCACAGACTTAAGGAAGTTACTTTAAAGATACGCAGTAAACATTTTCTGCTTCAACTCAGGGTGAGGGAGTTTTAGCAAGAGCAAGTCACAAAGCAGCCTAGGGTATAATGCAGGCCTGGTTTCCCGGGAAAGCCAATCCATGGGTTTGGCTCCTGCGTGCCACTTGCACCTGCCAGTTTTCCAATAGGGCTGGGCTACATTCGCCACACCAATTGGATCGGTTCCCTATACATATAGTCTTTCAAATTGTTGCTTCAGGATTCTTAGGATATATTTCAAGAAGTGGAATTGCTGGGTATTAGTAAGGCAGTTTCATTTTCAAATTTTTGAGGTAATTCTGTACTGCTTTCTAACAGTGGCTGACCAGTCTGTATTCCTACCAGCAGTGCACCAGCAGTGCATGAGGGTTCCCTTTTTTCTTTTAATTTAATTTATTTATCTTTAGAGGGGAAGGGAAGGAGAGGGGGAGAGAAATATCAACGTATGTTTGCTTCTCGTGTGTTCCCTGCCGGGAACTGGCCTGCAACCCAGGCATGTGCCCTGAAATGTTTTTTCAGGCTTTTTGCCCATTTTTAAATTGGATTTCTTTGATGTTTAGTTTTATTCTTTTAAAAAAAATTATTGTTTTTTTTTTTTCATTGACATCTAGCCACCATAACCTTTTCCATTTTCACCCATCCTCCACCTCCTAATCACTGCACTGTCTGTGTCCATGATTACTTTTTCTTTTTTTTCTTAAGCCCAATTTTGCCACCCCACTAACCGACTCCCCCACAAGCTGTCTATCTGTTCTCTATCTAAGAGTCCATCTCTGTTTTGCTTGTTTATTCATTAGATTTCACATATGAGGGAAATCATATGCTATTTGTCTTTTTCTCACTGGCTTATTTCACTTAGCATAATGTTCTCCAAGTTGTAGCAAGTTAAAAGTTTCTTTTTTGTGGCCAAGTAGTATTCCATTGTGTAAATGTGCCATAACATTTATCTACTGATGTACTGATGGACATTCAGGCGGGCTGCTTCCAAATCTTTGCTATTGTCAATACTGCCCTGGCTGGTGTAGCTCAGTGGATTGAGCGCGGGCCTGCGAACCAAAGCATCGTGTTTCCATTGCCAGTCAGGGCACATGCCTGGGTTGCAGGCCAGTTCCCAGCAGGGGACTCACAAGAGGCAATCATACATTGATATTTCTCTCCTTCCTTTCCTCTCTAAAGATAAATAAATAAAATCTAAAAAAAATAATAATGCTGCAATGAACCTAGGTGTGCATATTTTTGAACTAGTGATTAAAGTTTCTTCAGATAAATTATCAGAAGTGGAATTGCTTGGTTATAAGACAATTCCATTTTTAATTTTTTGAGGAATTTCATACTGCTTTTCATAGTGGTTGCAAAATCTGAATTCCCACTAACTGTGTACTACCCTTTCTCCACATCCTTGCTAACACTTATTTGTTGATTTATTGATGATGATAGCCAATTTGACAGGTGTGAGGTTATATCTCATCATGGTTTTAATTTGCATTACTCTGATAATTAGTGATGTGAACATCTTTTCATATGTCTATTGGCCATATATATGTTCTCTTTGGAGAAGTGTCTCTTCAGATTCTTTGCCTATTTTTAATTGGATTGTTTGTTATTTTGTGTGTATGTGTGTGTTGTTTTAAAACTTTTAAAAAATAAATTTTTTATCTTAACCCCTTATCAGATGTATGAGATGTATTTGGTAGTAACAGACTCCTTTAGCTTTTTCTTGTCTGGTAAGCTTTTTATTTTTCCTTCATTTTCAAACAGTTAGCCCTGCTGGGTAATATAGCTCCTTGCTTTTCATCAGTGAATGTTTCATGCCAATCCCTCTTGACCTAAAGTGTTTTATTGAGAAATCAGATGACTATCTTATAGGAGCTCCCTTGTAGGTAAGTAACTGTCTTTCTGTTGTGGCTTTTAAGAGTCTCTCCTTGTCTTTACACTTTGCCCCTTTAATTATGATGTTTCTTGATGTGGGCTTCCTTGAGTTCATCTTGTATAGGGTTCACTGTGGATCCTGGACTTACATGCTTCCTTCCCTCACCAAGTTAGGGAAGTTTTTGATCATTATTTCTTCTTTTTTTTAATTTATTTGTCTTTAGAAGGGAAGGGAAGGAGAGAGGGAGAGAAATATCAATGTATGGTTGCCTCTCGTGTGTCCCCTGCCGGGAACTGACCTGCAACCCAGGCATGTGCCCTGACTGGGAATTGAACCGCGATCCTCTGGTTCGAAGGCCCTCGTTCAATCCACTGAGCTACACCAGCCAGGGCCAATCATTATTTCTTCAGCTATCCCTTGCTTGCTCTCTTCTCCATATGGTACACCTATGATGGGAATGTGTTACGATTCATATACCAGCAGTCCATTAAATTATTCTACTTTTTCATTCGTTTCCTTTTCTTACACTGATTTGGTGTTTTTTTCTATCTTAACTTCCAAATCTCTGATTCTGTCCTTTGCTTCATTTAACCTAATGTTTATTCCTTTCAGTGTATTATTTATTTTAGCTATTGCATTCTTTATTTCTGACTGATTCTGTTTTATGGTTTCTATGTCACTTTCCATGCTGTAGAGATCTTTATAACCCTACTTTGAACTCTGTATCTGAGAAATTGCTTGGCTCCATTTCGTTTAACTCTTCTTTTGAAGAATTCTCATGTTCTTTCATTTGTGGCCTGTTTCTTTGTCTCCTATTTTGGCTACCCTTTGTGTTTGTTCCATATGTATTAAGTACATATGTAAGGACTCTGGTGTAAACAAACCTATGGCAGATACTGCCTGTGATGGGCCTTGGAATTTGTTTTGAATTCTCAACCACAGCTTGTGGTTTCTGCTGGGCTTGGTTACATGTAGAAGGGATCAGGCTGGGTACCAAGGCTGGCTTTTACCAGCCCTGGTCCTGGGGACAGGTCAGCAAAATTCTCAAAGGACCAAGAGATCTGCCTCTGCTTGCAGATTGCCTGTTAGACTTAGTCACTGAAAGAGCTTCTGGCTGTACTCCTCAGCAGGGCTTTAGCTCCATGGGGTAGCAAAAGTGGGGTTCCTGCAGGTGAGACTAATACTTTCTCTTAGGCTGATGCCATGTGGAGGGAAGTCCTCTGCCAGAGAAAAATGGCTTCCACAGTATAAGGTGATGACTGAGTACAGGGATTTTTATGGTTGAACTTCAGCTTTCTCTTAAAGCCATCAGTTGCAGATTGTCCTCACATGGCTCTAGTCCACTCTGACCTCCCTCCTCTGAAGCCCAGGATGAGTGGGGAAGCAAATAAAATTTTGTGTGTTGGCCGTTTATGAAGGTAACTGCATCTTTAGCCATCTCTTTCTGGCAGACAGAAACCCCACTGCTTTACACAGCCAGATTCCATGTGGGTGCCTTTTCCAGTTCTGGTGCTCTAGGCTTGGGAGTCCAGTTAGGGGTTTAAACCCCAAACTTCTCAGGGGGAACCCCACCCCCTGCAGCCACTGAAACGTCTATCTGCTGACCGTGGGAAACCAGGCAGGCCTCTTGTTCCTCCTAATGTCCTGTCAGTCTCGACATGACTTTTTCTGTAAGTCTTTGGTCATGAGGCCAGTCTTTAATTGGTTATATAGGATAATTTTTCTATAATATAATTTAGTTGTGATTCCAGTTCCATTCTGAGAGGAGATTAATGTAATAATTTCCACCCAATCTGCCATCATCTTAGAGCAGATTCTAAAGGGAATCTTCAGGTTTTCTTGGAGGTTTCCTGGGATCTGGCATAACTATGCCACCCACTTCTCATAGGTCCCAGGAAGAAAAGGTCTAGTTTTATACACTCTTTATAGATTTTTGGATATTAACCCCTTATCTTATGTATCAGTGAATATGTTTTACCATTCATTGTGTTGGGTTGTCTTTTTATTTTGTTGGAGGTTTCCTTTGCTGTGCAAAACATTTCAGTGTGATGTAGTTGCATTTATTTATATTTTCTTTTCATTCTCTTTCCTAAGGATATATATCATAAAAAATATTGTTATGAGAAATGTCCATGATTTTACTGTTTTCATCGAGAGTTTCTGTTGTTTCAAGTCTAACATTTAAGTCATTAATTTTGGGTTTATTCTTGTATGGTGTAAGAAGGTGGTATAGTTTCAGTTTTTTGTACATATCTGTCCAGTATTCTCAGAACAATTTATTAAACGAGCTCTCTTTACCCCATTGTATGACTTTGCTTTATTTGCCGAATATTAATTGACAATAAAGGCATGGCTCTATTTCTGGGCTGTTTTCTGTTTAATTTCTTTACCTGTCTGTTTTTATGCCAGACTATGATGTTTGATTACTATGGTCTTGTTTCTCAAGATTGCTGTGGCCAGTTGAAGTCTCTTGTTGTTCCATATAAATTTTTGGATTATTTGTCCTAGTTCTGTGAAATAATCCATTGCTATCTTGACAGGAATTGCTTTGAATTTAGAGATTGCTTTGGGTAATGTGGACATTTTAAAGATGTTAATTCTTTCTCTCTGAACATGTATATGCTTCCAATTATTTATATCATCTTCACTTTCTTCAGTGTCTTATACTTTTTAAGTATACTTAAACTTTTACATCCTTACTTAAATTTATTCCCTAGATATTTTTTGAAGGAAGTGTGAATGGCAGTGTTTTATTTTCCTTTCTGGTAGTTTACTATCGGTGTATAAAAGTGCAACCAATTCCTGGAAATGTATTTTGTATCTGCCTACTTCACTGAATTCATTGATCAGTTCTAGTAGCTTTTTGATGGAATCTTTAGGTTTCTTTGTATACAGTATCATGTCATCTGCAAATAATGTCAGTTTTATTTGTCTCATTGCTGTGTCTAAGTCTTCTAGTATCATGATGAATTAAGAGTGGGGAAATTGGACATCCTTGTCTTCTTCCCATTCTTAAGGTGAATACTTGTAGTTTTTGCACATGGCTATCCAGTTTTTTCAGTACCATTTATTGTAGAGACTTTCCTTTCTCCGTTCTATATTCTTGGTTCCATTGTTGTAAAATTGTTGTCATATATGCTTGGCATTTCTGGGGGCTCTCAGCTTCAGTCTATTGGTCTGTGTGTCTTTTTTTCTGGCAATACTATTAATATAGACATGTGTGTGCATATATATATATGTGTGTGTGTGTGTGTGTGTGTGCATATATGTATATTTAACTTTATGTCATTGATGCTGTACATATATCCTGTTCCTTCTTCTTTACCCACCTCCACCCAACCCTTTATCCCCTTTTCCTCTGGCCATCACCACACTGTTATCTGTGTCTATGAGTGTTTCAGTTCCTATAGTTTTGTAGTATGGTTTCAAATTGGGGAATGTGATACTTTTGGTTTTTGTTTCTTCTTCTCTGGATTGCTTTGGTAGTTCAGGGTCTTTTGTGGTTCTGTACAATATTTGAGGATTTTTGCTTCTCTTTCTTTGAAAAAATGTCTTTTTGATTTTGATAGGTGTTGCATTAAATCTGCAGCTTAGTTTTGGTAATATGGACATTTTAACATTGTCAGTTCTTCTGGTTGATGATTATGGAATAACATTCCCTTTCTATATGTCTCTTCAGTTTCTTTCATCATGCCTGGTAGTTTTCAGTGTATAGGTCCTTTAATTCCTTTAAGTTATTCCTAGGTTTTTTCTTTATGATTATACGTGAGATTTTCATTTCTCTTTCTAAAATTTTGTTGTTAATATATACAGATGCATCATATTTTGGTATATTGACTTTGTATGCTGTAACATTACTATACTCATTTCTAACAGTTTTCTGGTGGAGTCTTTAATAATTTTTTCTCTATAAAAAATCATATTATCTACAAATAGTGGCTGTTTTACTTTTTCTTCCCCAGTTTGAATATATTTTATTTTTTTCTTGCTTAATTGTTTTGGCTAAGATTTCCAGTGCTATGTCAAATAATAGTGTCAAGAGTGGGCATCCTTGTGTTTCTCTTGTTCTTATCTTAGAGGAAATGCTTTCAGGTTTTTACCATTGAATATGTTGTTAGATGAGGGGTTTGTCTTATAAGGCCTTAATTATGTTGAGGTACTTTCTATACTCATTTTATTGAAAGTAATTATCACGAATGATGTAACTTGTCAAATGCTTTGTTTTTTTCTAGTGACATGATTGTATGATTTGTATCTTTTATTTTGTTAATGTGATAAGTCATGTTGATTGATTTGCAGATGTTGAACCATATTTGCATCACTATAATTAATTGTGTTTGATTGTGGTATATGATCCTTTTGATGCATGGTAGTATTCCACTTATTAGTAATGTGTTGAAGATTTGCACATAAATATTTCAACATAAATATTAGCCTGTAATTTTTTTGTTGTTGTGATGTCCTTGTTAGGTTTTGGTATCAACATAATGGTGGCCTTGTAAAATGCATTAGAAAGCATTCACTCCTCTTCAGGTTTTTGGAAGAATTTGAGAAGGGTGGATAGTGTTTGTTCAATGTTTGATAGAATTCACCAATAAAGCCATTTAGTCCTGGGCTTTTGTTTAAGAAAGTTTTTGCTTAATCTTTTTTCAGTAGTCTTACTAGTAGTAATTCATCTGTTCAAGTTTTCAAATTCTTCATAATTCACTCTAGGAAGGTTCTGAGAATTTGTCCATTTCTTCTAGATTGCCAATTTGATGGCATATAGCCTTTCTTAGTAGTCTTAAATAATTCTTTGTATTCTGTGATATCTCTTGTAGCATTTATTCCATTTCTCATTTTATTTATTTGAATTATTTTTCTGGTACCTAATGAGTCTAGTTAGAAGTTTGTCAATTTTTTTTTCTTTTCAAAAACCAGCTCTTTGCTTTAATAATTTTTAAATAGTCTTTTTCATAAAATTATCTTTTTTATTTTTCTCTCTTATTTTTATATTCCCCTTTTTATGACTTTGAGCTCATTTATTTTTATTTCTTGTTCTTTAAAGTATAATCTTAGACTGTTTATTTGTCCATTTTTGTGTCTTATTACCGTTGTGTCCTGAAATCTATTTTATATAAGTATGGCTACACCTACTTTTTTGGTGGTTACCATTTCATGAAGTATTATGTAAATGGTACATAATACCATTTACCCCTTCACTTGAGGTTGTATTTGTCTTTATGATGGTTCTCCTGAAGGCAGCATGTAGTTGTCTTTTTTCTCCTTTTTTTTTCTAAATCCATCCAGTTACTGTTTGCCTTTCAATTGGTGAAGTCATTCTCCTTCCATTTAGGGTTATTATTGATATGTGAGAACTTACTTCAGCCATTTTATCTGTTGTTTTCTGGTTGCTCTGCATCTCCACTGTTTCTTTTTCTGTATGTTTTTCTCTGCTATTTTAGATTGGTGGTTTTCTATGATATTTTTCTGTTTCCCTGCCTTAAAAAAATGATTTGTGTTTTAGCTCTGAATTTTTGTTCTGTGGTTGCCATGAGGTTTATGTAAAAAGTCTCATAGTTAAAGTAGTTTTTCCTTCTGATAGCATCTTCATATACCTATACAAGTTCAGTTTTTATGTCTTCCCCTTTTATTGTTGTTACAAACTATCCCTTTTTTATGTTGTGTGTTAAGTGTACTAGTTATAGTTACTTTTAATGTTTTTAAAACCTTTGTGTTATTATTGTTTAATACCCTATTCTGAAATAGGGTATTAAAAAAGAGGATTTTTGCTCTTGTTTGTCACACCATACTCAAGAGTTTTGTATACTTGTATCCTTTTGCTTCAGGTAGTGGAGCTAATGTCAACGTTTCTTGTTAGTTCAGGTCTTGTGCTGGTAAATTTTACCACTTTTGCATGTCTTGGAAAGCCTTTATTTGTCCTTCGTATGTAAAGAATAACTTTGCTGGGATATTATTCTTGGCTGATGCTTTCTCTCTTTCCACATTTTAAATGTATTATTTCCCTCTCTCCTGGCCCTGTAGGGTTTTACTGAGAAATCTGATAATAATCTAATTGGGTTTCGTTTTTGCATTGAGATAATAAGGTGTTCTGTTAGATTCTTGCATTCAGCTGTCCAGCTTACTTTCTAAGATTGGAGCATTCTCATCAACTATTGCTTTGAATAGACTCTCTGTTCACTTTTTTCTGGAATATCTGTGATTCTTAATGTTTCTCTTCTAATGGAGTCAGAAAATTCTGGTAGAGGTTTTTTGTTTTGTTTTATTTTGTTTTAACTCTTAGTTCTTGGTCTTCTTCCATCTGAATCATTTCTAGATTTCTATTTTTGAACTCACTAATTCTCTCTTCCATCTTGGTCTGCTTTTTTCCAATGCTTCTTAATGCATTCTTCTTATCATTTATTTGAGTTTTTCAGTACCAGAATTTGTGTTTGGTTTCTTTTTTTATAGTTTCTCTCTTGATAATATATTCCTTTTGTTCATTGATTTTATTCCTGAGCTCATTGAACTACCTTTCTGATTATTCTTGTAGCTCATTGTTTTTCTTCATAATTATAGTCTTAAATTCTCTGTCATTTTAGTTTGTCTTTCATGGCTCTCAGTTTGGTCTCTGGAGATTGTTGTATTTATTTTGTGTGCATTACCATTTTACCTTGGTTTTTCATGGCATTTGATGCATTGTTCCTCTGCCTTTGCATTTGAGTTAGTGGTTTATTATTTATTTTTACTTTTTACTTTTATTTTTTAATCCTCGTTGATTTTAGATAACAGGAGAAAAGTATTGATGTGAGAAACCTTGATCAATTGCCTCTTGCATGGGCCCCAACTGGGGATCAACCCTTAATGTAGACATGTACCCTGACCAGGAATTGAACCTGTGACCTTCAGTTTTATAGGATGACACTCCAATCAACTAAGCAACACTGGCTATGGCTAGGAGGAGGTAGTGAACTTTTTTGTTGTGAGGATACTATTTTGGTCTTAACAAATCAGCAGTTTTTTTGTTAGAAGTCTTTTGTTTTCCAGTAGATGGTGCTATAGCACAAGTTTTTGTTCTCTCTTACCTCAACAGTTTTTGCCTCTGGGGTTCTAGTGGGGGCAAGGGGATAACTGCAGTCGTGAAAATTGACAACTGGGTGAGACCAGGTTGATAGGTGTACCTATTGTGTTCTGATCCATTATGTCTTGTGACATCATCACTATTGTAGGATTAGGTTGGTGATGAGGAGCTGGGTTCATGAGCCCACAGCAGTGCTTCCTTATTTCTTATGGCTGCTGACACAGCTGTGTTGTAGCCTGGGAACTTTACATACTTCATCGCTGCTCCTACTGGATATCAGATCTCTGTTAATGGGGAAGATCCCAAGATTCTCCAGCACTGATGCTGTGTCTGGCTCTCTTACCCTCAAGCAGGTATAATGTGGGTTTGAGGCCAAACTCTCCATCACCACTCATTAGCTGGTGCCATGGCAGGCACTCTGCCTGTGGACATCATCTGTGTCCTTCCCCTTATTGTGGCTCCTCTACATATTCCATGATACACATCTTCAGATGTACCAATTAGTTAATCGCTCAGGTATGTTTGTGTGTTGAACGAAGGAAAGTTTGTTGGATTATGGACCTCCAACTTGTAGATTTAAGGGTAGATCCAAACACATCATCTAACTTTGCTGTGTTGCTGACATACCTCTTTGAAAATATATATATATATTTTAAAATATTTATTTATTTTTAGAGAGACGGGAAGGGAAGGAGAAAGAGTGGGAGGGAAACATCAATGTGTGTGGTTGCCTCCCATGTGTCTCCCACTGGGGACCTGGCCCACAACCCAGGCATATGCCCTGACTGGGAATCAAACCGGCGACCCTTTGCTTCACAGGCCCACGCTCAATCCACTGAGCTACACCAGCCAGGGTGAAAGCATGTTATTCATAGAACAGAAACACATAATGCCTAGAAATAAGGTTTAAAGAAACTCATGAAACTTTTATAAGTAAAATACTATATTTTATTTATATATAAAACTGTACTTATATAAAACTCCACTGAAGGTTGTAAAAGAAGACATGAGAAAATGGGCAAGTATACTATACTTTCTGGGAGAGAAAAACTCGAGACTGCCTGAAGACATTTTTAATATAGAGGAGACAGTTTTCAAAGCTAAGCTGCACTTCTGGTGCTGTCAAGAGGAGAAAAACCAAAGCCCAAAGCCATTAGAGGAGAGATCTCTGGTAAATTACCTCTTATTTTAAGAGGACACACCAATGGAAAATTGTAGAGCCACATATATTACAGTCCCTCATGAACTTGCATTCTGACCTTGTGTTCAATTATGATTTAATCTGGATTAAGTGCTTAAACCTGGATTAAGCTGTGTAGAGTAGTAATGTCTTCAGCTCCCTGAAACAAAGTCCTCTTGGAGAAGGTATCATTATACTAGGCCTGCAGTTAGCCATGTAATAATTTTTTTAACATACAGTGTTTAGCTCATAAATATCAATATAACCAGGTATACATACACACATAGCATCCAGAACAAAAAGCAGAACCAACAGAAAAGAGAGATTAAAAAGTGTTGTGATATTGGAATCATCAAACAGAGAAAACCATTATATTTACTAAATTGATAAAAATAAAAGCAAAGATAATATATAATGGTAGAAATTTGAAAACTATGAAAATGTGACAAGGCAGACTTGAAAAGAACCAAACAGAAGTTTTAGAATCAGAAAAAAAAAGTGCCTGAAATTAATGGAGTACGCAAAGCTTAGTAGATCAAGAAAAGCTGAAGTGAGCGTTAGTGATCTAGAAAATATAATTCAAAAGAAGCTATATAAGAAGGAGCACAGAAGAGGAAAAAATCAGGAAAATACTATACAGAAGAAAAGGGGTGACTCAAAGAGGATACACTGGGAAGATCTCATCTGTGTTTTATTGGAATCCTGGGGAAAAAAACAAAGAAATATTTGAAAGCATACACAAATAGACCAGTGGAACAGAAGAAAGTCCAAACCTGACAAAGTAATGTGGAATAGTTGAGACTTTTAATAATTGAAAATTGGGTATCATAAAAAATAAAATTGGGTCATTATAAAAATCAGTTACATTTGGATTATAGTCTAAATGTGAAGAACAAAACTTTAAGTCCTTTAGAGGGTAATGTAAAATATCTTCCTAATCTTTAGGTAGAGGAAAATTTCTTTAATAAGACACAAAAAACTACATTTAGGGACTTACATTAAGCAAAAATAGCATCACAGGAGTCAACAGAGAGGAAAGGTACAGGCATACCTTGGAGAAACCATGGGTTCAGTTCCAGACTACTGCAATGAAATAAGTATCACAATAAAGTGAGTCACACAAATTTTTGGTTTCCCAGTACATATAAAAGTTATGTTTACACTATAATGTAGTCTATTGAGTGTGCAGTAGGATTATGTCATGAAAAACAATGTATGTACCTTAGGTGAAAATAATTTATTGCTAAAAATGCTATCATCTGACCCTTAAGCAAGTATACACTTATTGCAGGTGGAGGGTCTCACCTTGATGTTGATGGCTGATCAGAGGGGTGGTTGCTGAAGGTTGGGTGGTTGTGACTATTTCTTAAAATAAGAGAGTAATTAAGTTTGTCATATTGATTGACTTCCTTTCACAAATGATTTCTCTGTAGCATACAGTGGTCTTTTTATAGCATCTTACCTACGCTGGAACTTCTTTCAAAATTGGAGTCAGCCCTCTGAAACCCTGCCACCTCTTTATATTTAAGTTTATGTATATTATAATCTTTTGTTGTTATTTCAGCAGTATTCACTGCATCTTCACTGGTAAGTAGATTCCATATCAAGGAACCACTTTCTTTGTTTATCTATAAGAAGGAACTCCTCATCCATTCAATTTTATCATGAGATTACAGCAATTGAGTCACATTGTGGGGTTTCACTTCTGATTCTTGTTTGGTTCTACAACTTCAGTTACTTCTACCACTGATGTCATTTTTTCTAATTTTATTTTTTAATTACAATTTACATTCAGGTTATTTTGTATTAGTTTCAAGTGTACAATATAGTGGTTAGACAATTTAATGCTTTTACAAAATATTCACTGATATTTCAAGTACCTACCTGGCATTAGACATAGTTATTACAATATTATTGTTATTATTTTTATTTTGTCTTTTTCAGTTACAGTTTACTTATAATTTTATATCAGTTTCTGGTATATAGCATAGTGATTAGGAATCATATACTTTACAAAGCGTTCCCCTTTTTTCCGGTACCCACCTGACAATATACATAGCTATCACAGTATCATTGCCGATGAGATTCCCTATGCTGTACCTTACATCTTTGTGACTATTTTGTAACTGCCACTTTGTTCCCCTTGACCTCCTTCCCCCAGTCCCCTAACTCCTCTCCCCTCTAGCAACCACCCATCCACATTTTGTATTTATGAGTCTATTTTGTTTGTTCGTTAATTTTGTTCTTTAGATTCCACATGTAAATGAAACCATATGGTATTTGTCCTTCTTTGTCTTATTTTACTTAGCATAATACCTTCTAGGTCCATCCATGCAGTCGTAAATGGTAAGACTTCATTTGTTTTTATTACTGAGTAATATTCCATTGTATCCACCACTTTTTCATCCATTGGTCTATTTGTGGTCACCAGAGTTGCTTCCACATCTTGGGTTTTGTGAATAATGCTTCAGTGAACATTAAAGGTGTGTATATCCTTTTTAATTAGTGTTTGGCATTTCTTTAGCTATATAACCAGAAGTAGAATCATTAGGTCATAAGACTGTTCCATTTGGAGGGGCAGGGGGAACCTCCATACTGTTTCCCATAGTGACTATATCAGTTTACATTCCCACCAACAGTGCATGAGAGTTCCCTTTCCCTTATATTGTCCTAATACTTTTGGTTTGTTGATTTTTTTGGTGATAGCCATTTTGACACCTGTAGGGTGATGTATCATTGAGGTTTCCATTTGCATTTCTCTGATTACTAGTGATTTTGGGCATCTTTTCATACATTTATTGGCCATATGTATGTATTTTTTGGAGAAGTATCTGTTAATGACCTCTGCCCATTTTTTACTTGTGTTTGTGTGGAGTTGTGTGAGGTCTTTATCAGTTTTGGAGATTAACCCCTTACTAGATTTCTCACTAGGAAATACATTTTTCCTTTCAGTAGGTCATTTTTTTGTTTTGGTGATGGTTTCCTTTGTTGTGCAAAATTGTTTTAGTTTGGTGTAATCCTGTTTGTTTACAGAACATTATTATATATTGCGCTTTGGATATATATGTATATATATGTGTGTGTGTGTGTGTATATATATATACACATACATACATATATATATATATATATATATATATATATATATATGAATGAACATGCATTGTGTGAAGCCTATAAATATTTTAAGCAAGTAGTACTTTTGTGTGGATGATGGTACTTGGCATAATTTAAATGACACCCCTTTTTACTTATTTGTATTTTTTAATGTTTCTAAATTGGTTGTGTACTGTATTTTTAAATGTTTTTTAAAGATTTTATTTATTTATCTTTAGAGGGGAAGGGAAAGAGAGGAGGAGAGAAATATCACTGTATGGTTGCCTCTCGTGCATCCCCTGTTAGGAACTAGCCTGCAACCCAGGCATGTGACCTGACTGGGAATCAAACTGGGATCCCTTAGTTTGCAGGCCTGCATTCAATCCACTGAGCTACACCAGCCAGGGCTGGTCATGTACTATATTAATTATGTAATTGATTACAGACTGTACCAGATATAGGTAGGACCTTAAATCCATTTTTCCATAGTGAGAATCAGCTTTCTGTTTTTTTACTAAATTCTAATCAAATGAATCTCCTTATTGTGGGTAAAAAATATGTGTTCATGAGCCTTGGCACATGACTGTAATATGTGCAATAACAACAAAGAATATAGAATAGTATCAGTATTGCAAAGATATAAATTAGTACTGAGCAACTGTCATCCTTCCTTTACACTTAATCGATCCTTTTTTTCTGATTCTTTATTGTAGTTACTACCTAATCTTGCCTTCTCTTTTTAATACTTCTGCTGCCTCTTTTTCTCTAATTTGCTTTTGGATGTTTAAATTTCCTTTATTTTATATTTTTAAAGTATATTTTATTGATTATGCTATTACAGTTTTCCCGATTTTTTCACCTTTATCCCCCCTCCAACCTGCATCCCCAACCCTCCAGCATCCCCCCCCTTAGTTTATGTGCATGGGTTATACTTATAAGTTCTTTGAGTTCTCTGTTTCCTATACCATTTTTGGCTTCTCCCAGTCTATTGCTGCCTATTCCCCTCCTTGCTGCCTACCAGTTATGCTTCTTCTTCCCTGTAATGTTTCCCGTGTAACATTTCCCCTGTATTCCCCCCCAAAACCTTCCATGTGATACCCATTTCTCTGATTCTGTTCCTGTTCTAGTTGTTTGCTTAGTTTTTCTTTTCATTGTTTTTTTTTTAGGTTCAGTTGTTGATAGTTATGAGTTTGTTGTCATTTTGCTGTTCATAGTTTTTGATTTTGTTCAATTTCTTAGGTAAGTCCCTATAACATTTCATGTAATAAGGACTTGGTGATGATGGCCCCTTTAACCTGACCTAATCTGGGAATCACTCTGTCTGCCCTTCCATTACAAATGAAAGCTTTGCTGGATAGAGTAGTCTTGGATGTAGGTCCTTGTCATTCATGACTTGGAATACTTCTCTCCATCCCTTTCTTGCTTGTAAGGTTTCTTTTCAGAAATCAGCTGACAGTCTGATGGGAACTCCTTTGTAGATGACTGTCTCCTTTTCTCTTGCTGCTTCTAAGATTCTCTCCTTCATTTTAATCTTGGGTAATGTAATTATGATGGGCCTTGGTGTGTTCCTCCTTGGGTCCAAATTCTTTGGGATTCTCTGAGCTTCCTGGACTTCCTGGAAGTCTATTTCCTTTGCCAGGTTGGGGAAGTTCTTATTTATTATTTGTTCAAATAACTTTTCCACTTGTTGCTTTTCCTCTTCTCCTTCTGGCACTCCTATAATTCAGATGTTGGAACATTTAAACATGTCCTGGAGGTTCCTATGCCTCTCCTCATTGTTTTTTGAATTCTTGTTTCTTCATTCTTTCTGAATTATTTCTTTTTTAAAAAATATATTTTATTGATTATACCATTACAGTTGTTCTATTCCCCCCCATTCATTCCCCTCCACCCGCACACTCCATCCTCCCCCACCATTCTCCCCCTCCTTAGTTTTTAACCACGTGTCTCAAGTTCTTTAGATTCTATATTTCCCCCACTATTCTCGCCCTCCCCCTATCTATTTTCTACCTACCATCTATGCTATTTTCTGTGCCTTCTCCCCCCTTCTCCTCCTCCCAACCCCCTGTTGCTAACCCTCCATGTGTTCTTCATTTCTATGGTTCCACTCCTGATCTAGCTGTCCTCTTGGTTTGCTTTTGTTTTAGGTGTGGTTGTTAATAACTGTGTGTTTGCTGTCCTTTCACTGTTCATATTTTTCATCTTCTTTTTCTTATATAAGTCCCTTTAGCATTTCATATAATAAGGGCTTGGTGATGATGAACTCCTTGAACTTGACCTTATCTGAGAAGCACTTTATCTGTCCTTCCATTCTAAATGAAAGTTTTGCTGGATAAAGCAATCTTGGCTGTAGGTCTTTGGATTTCATGACTTGGAATACTTCTTTCCAGCCCCTTCTTGCCTGTAAGGTCTCTTTTGAGAAATCCGCTGACAGTCTGATGGGTACTCCTTTGTAGGTGACTGTCCCCTTATCCCTTGCTGCTTCTAGGATTCTCTCCTTCATTTTAGTCTTGGCTAATGTAATTATGATGTGCCTTGGTGTGTTCCTTCTTGGGTCCAACTTCTTTGGGACTCTCTGAGCTTCCTGGATTTCCTGGAAGTCTATTTCCTTTGCCAGACTGGGGAAGTTCTCCTTTATTATTTGTTCAAATAAGTTTTCCACTCGTGGCTGTTTCTTTCCCCCTTCTGGTACCCCTATAATCCGAATGTTGGAACGTTTAAAGATGTCCTGGAGGTTCCTAAGCCTCTCCTCATTTTTTTGAATTCTCATTTCTTCATTCCTTTCTGGTCGGATGTTTCATTCTTCCTTCTGGTCCATTCCATTGATTTGAGTCCCAGTTTCCTTTCCATCACTATTGGTTTCCTGTGCATCTCCCTTCATTTCAATTAGTTTAGCCTTCATATGTTCCTCTAATTTGTGACTATAATCTACCAGTTCTGTGAGCATCCTGATAAATAGTGTCTTGAATTGTGCTTCTGAGAGGCTGGCAATTTCTCGGTCACTTAGAGTTATTGGCTCTGGGACTTTGAGTTCTTCTTGCACCATCTTTTGGGCTGTTCGTGCCTGTTCCGTAGCAGGATCGGAGCCCTAAAGTGTTCACCAGAGCAGGGCAACTAAGTCGCTGGGTTGTGACGTTGTATGTGGGGGCGGGGTCAAAGAGGGACAATGACTTCCCGTCTGCCATCTGCCGCTGCTGCTGAATTCTTCAATGCAGCTCACCTGCTTGGCTCTAGCCCCACTTTGAGAACCCTCCTGTGAGAGTGGGAGTTTCTCCCACTGTGGCAACTGCTGTACTCCACAGAGAGCTCTGAGTCTCAGTTTTCTGTTCAAGTAGCCTTGCCCACATGGTTGAGCCTGGGCTCAGCTGGCCCCACCTTCATAGTCTGCCCCCTCACCAGGGGGTCTCTCAGCCAATCCCCCCTGCACATTCTACCGCCTTGCTGTGGGTTTTCTCCATCCACCCGTCTTACTGGTCTGGTTGGTCTGGTTGACTGTTTCTTTAATTCCTTGGTTGTCAGAGTTCCATGCAATTTGAATTTCTAGCACTTCTGGTTATTTTTTAGATTGACTGTTATCCTCCTTTTGGTTGTGTGAGGAAGCTAAGGGTTTCTACCTATGCCTCTATCTTGCCTGGAACTAGTTCTGTATTTTATATTTTTGCAATTTTAAATTTAGTCTATACAGAGTCTAAAGCTTTTCAAAGGAAAACTATTAAGTGCAATTAAATATAAGAATGGAATTCATTTTGACAGTTTTAGGATATTTAGTTTCTTTAAAATTTTATTCCCAGTTTGTGGACTTTTCAGTGAATTAAAAAACAAGCACTATCTGAAGGATTTTTTCTGTTAAAGTGAAGGAGTGTGTGATTTGAAAAATGATTTAGAGCTTGCAGATTTTAACAGGAAAGATTTGTTTTCTGGCTTTTTCTCAGTTAAGTGGCTATGTTTTTGTTTTGTATTTCTTT
Source organism: Sturnira hondurensis (assembly GCF_014824575.4). Lineage (NCBI taxonomy): Eukaryota > Metazoa > Chordata > Mammalia > Chiroptera > Phyllostomidae > Sturnira > Sturnira hondurensis. Next base: position 871,030 of record NW_028096390.1, read on the forward strand.
TTACTTTGAGTGAAATGTTATCTTAGAAATGAAAGAAATATGTGCCAGGTTTGTTTTTGTCCCGACTTCTAAGAACCTGAGAGATAAATTTAGGATTCATTGCCTGTCCATATATTCTTGTCTGCTTCAACATACGATTGTTTTTAGATCATTAATTGTCCTTTTTATTCTTTCTGAGAGTAGTAGCCAAAAATGTAGGGTAAATATTCATGTATGTACATCTATATACATATGTACACATAAACCAGTCATACTATGTAAACATGATTTTTCAAATTTCTTTTAGCCAGCAAATGGAATCTTCTTGAGCATGTTTTTAATTGTTTTGCCATTGGAATCCATGGCTCATGGGCTCTTCCATGAATTGGGTAATTGTTTAGGAGGAACATCTGTTGGATATGCTATTGTGATTCCTACCAACTTCTGCAGGTACAGTACTCTAGATTGTAGTAATTAGTAATAACTACTTGACTCTTAACATTTTCTTAATGATAATAAATACAAATTATTGATGAGTTTTTCAAAACTATAATATTTAAGAATACAATAGTATTGCATTTTTTAGTTATCCCAAATGTTTAAAAAGTGTTTACTCTCAGTAATAATATAATCTTCAGGGTTTAATTTAATTTTCTTTTGGATAAATGCGATTAGCTTATATTTTGCTAGAAATCAAGAAATATTGATGGATTTTCTAAGTAAACATCCTACCCTTTCTTTAGGAAGTGATATCTTGTTGGGAAAATGTCCTGTGAAACAATATGATAAAATGTAATACAATGTACACTGGACCTGAGAGTCCTAAATCCAAAGTCTGTGTTACCTTAGGCAAATCATAACTTCTCTGAACTTCATTGTCTTTATCTAAAATGTAAATGACAGTACCTGTTCTGCCCATCTCAGAGAAATATTATGAAGAATTAATAAGAGTATGAATATAAAATACCCTGCCCCCTGAATAATGTCATACAAATATCAGGAATTCAAAAGATTGGAAATAAGCATGTGTGTATAGTGTGTGTCTGTATATGTAAATACTTACTTGTGAGTGTACATAAACATATATGTATTTGACTGCAGTTAAATATATATTTGACCAAATATTAGACCAAAAATTACTTCAGAGTAATTTTTGATCCCAAATATGTGGTATATCTATCTGAACCTATAATTGTTGACACATTTTAATTATTTTTTAAATATTGTTAAGTACCTTTGAAATAGAAAAAATGAGTTATTTGCCATTAATTAATTCTGATGGACAACTATTCATCATACTTTCCTTGGGGCGAGGGGAACTTGAAACCAAAAGTTTTTATCTGCTTTTGAGTGTGTGACATGAAAATCTCAGATAGACTATTTGTGTTATTTTTCTACATGTTAAAGGCTTCATAAAAATTTGAAGATTCTCATGAGAAATAAAATACAGATTTAGAAGGGTTCCATAAAGTAATGTGCGACAACTCTTCAAGAAGAATATGTAGAAAGAGTAATTTGCATTTTAGAATTTTATATTCTTATAATTTTTATTTATACATTTTTTCATTTTTATTTTTTGTGATTATTAAATGAGTGTGGAACAAAATGTGTTGTTGTAGTAAAAACTAAAGTCTTATGTGAATGTAGTTTTTTAAATTCTTGGTAGAAATGCCTTTACTAAATAGGATTGATGGGTTTCCTGTCCCAGCTCAATATCGATAGTGTTTTGATTCTGCTAGTTGTAGGACTTGGTTTATCATCTTTTTTGTTTGTTTTTTAATTACTTTATTGTTTTTCAATTACAGTTGTCTGCATTTTCTCCTCACCACGCCCCCACCCCACCCCAGCCAAACCCACCTCCCTCCCTTGATTCCACCCTCTCCCTTGGTTTTATCCATGTGTCCTTTATAGTTCTTCCTGAAAACCTTTCTCCCACTATCCCCTCCCCCTCCCCCCTCCCCTTTGGCTATTGTTAGATTGTTCTTAATTTCAATGTCTTTGATTATATCTTGCTTGCTCTTTTCTTCTGTTGATTACTAGAGTATCATTTTCCAGTTGTTTGAGGAGTAGACCTAGGTCTTCAGTCAGTGTTCAGTAAGGTATGGCAGTTGGACCTAAATTTTAACAATCTATTAAAATACCATTTACTAATAGGTAATGTCTCATACAATTTATGTATCTTTGGTTAGTAAAACTTGAGCACAACTTTATAAAGACTCCTTTTCAATATAGAAACTAAATAAATATACAATTTAAAATATTGCTTTCACACTTTATTAGTTTTTTTCTCAAGAAAGAAAGGTTTTCATGATGGTCCCCACCCTTGCTCTTAAAACACATTGGGGATAAAGTTAGTATAATTTTGTTTTTAAAATGCCTAATACCAATTATTTGGTAAGAATATTTGAAGAAAGGACAAAGAATAGTAGTACTGTCTATACTTGGAGATCTTTTTATCCTAACTTTCAGTTTGGCTATTGCTTTATTGATAAGAAATATATATATATGAAATTATAAGAAATACAATTTTTAGAAACTAGATTTCATTTTCAACACTTAATCTTAGCACTAGGAATTTTAGAAAGGGTGATTTTTTTAAAATCCTGTCATTTACTTAGCAACTATTATTATTCTTAGATAATTAATTATAAATGAAGGATAAAAATATGATACAGAATGAATACTTCTTAAACACCAAAATAATCTTTTTTTCTTTCTTCAGTCCTGATGGGCAACCAACACTTCTTCCACCCGAACATGTACAGGAGTTAAATTTGAGATCTACTGGCATGCTCAATGCTATTCAAAGATTTTTTGCATATCATATGATTGAAACCTATGGATGTGACTATTCCACAAGTGGACTCTCTTTTGATACTCTACATTCCAAACTGAAAGCTTTTCTTGAACTTCGGACTGTGGATGGACCTAGACATGATACATATGTTTTGTATTACAGTGGGCACACTCATGGTACAGGAGAGTGGGCTCTTGCAGGTAAAGTAATCCCTGGCAATTTGACTTTTGTGAAAATACCAATTGTGGAAATCTATCCTTTACAGTGAAACATAAAATTTTTAGAATTCTCATTTTTTCACTTTTTAGTTTACCAAGTATAACATATGACTGCTTTTTTTCTTTTCTCTAGCTTAACTATATAGCATAATTTTAGTAATCTCCAAAGGTTTTGAAAATTATGGCTTATATTTGTGGGAAGAAAAAATATGTTTGATTTGAAACTTACAATCACTTTCCCTTCAAAATATTTTCAGAATTTTTTTTTTTAAAGATTTTATTTATTTATCTTTTAGAGAGGAAAGGAAGGAGAGAAGGAGAGAAACATCAGTGTATGGCTGCCTCCCATTGGTTCCCCCGCTGGGAACTGGCCCGCAACCCAGGCATGTGCCCTGACTGGGAACCGAACCGCGATCGTGTGGTTTGCAGGCCCGCGCTCAATCCACTGAGCCACACCAGCCAGGGCCAGAATTTTTAAATACAGTAACACTTTTCAGAAGACGATTAACTAATTTGATTAGTACTTTTAAGTCTCTAAAGTTATGGATGCTGACTCTAATAGTCTTTCACATGCACAGTTTTATTTATGTTAGAAAGCTCAACAAAATTTTTAACAGCAGGCAATGTGTGGTAATGGGAAAATCACTAAAGTTAGGAGACCTTGGTTTTGGTGCTAATCTGCCATAACAGTGTTATTTTAGGGAAGTTGCTTAACCTCTGTTAGCTTCAGTTCTCTCATCTATAAAATGAAGAGGTAATTTAAATCTCTCTGCCAAGGGATAAATGAGATCTCTTTATATTATAAGTAAATTTGTCTGTTGTTCTCACCAACTAGAATAGTCACCCTGTAGGTTTTGTGAATCATTTGCCTAACACCTAGAATAGAGCTTGGCATGTAGTTGGGGATCCTTAAATATGTAGATGGATAAAATCACTGAATGAATTGTGAAAAAGAACAATTTTTTTAATTTTAAATTAGAGTAGTTCTTTTAGGGATAATTATATCCTGCTTTTTTAATAAATGTTTTACATTACACCAAGGATATATACAAAAAATCATAAAATGTAAGTAGAAATAGATACTCAGATCAAAGGAAATATAAACAAAATATTATAGAAGGACAGAGGCATAACTGCAAATACCATGAATTTCAGAAGTAAGGAAATAAACTTGATGTTAAAGTAGAGATGACTTGAAATAATTGTGGTCTCAATAATTTCATGCCAGACTTATAACCAAGGGCTTTATCATAAAGAAAATTATTTTTGTAATTTTTTGTGTCTGTAAATAAATATTTACCAGCTCAATGGCTATCTAGGAGTAATAACAAACTAACATTTATTGGGCACATTTGAAGCACAGCTACTATGATTTGTACTTTATACACATTAGATTTAATCTTCACTTGACATCCTTTCAGGTAAATACTAACACTCTATCATTTACGTTTTTCAAACATGAAATGAAAGCTGAAAGTGGTTATATAACATATATTGCTCATACTACTAATAAGTGAAGAGCCATGATTCATTCAATCTCAGATCTGCCCGACTCCTAAAGTATATTTTTCCCCACTGTACCAAGTTCCTGCCAAAGGCAAAAAACATGAAGATAGAGAAATGGCATATTCTGGTGAGTAGATGTTTTTGTTAGCATGGTTCAACCATCAAAGCTACTTGAATATATCCTTGGCTGGTGAGGCTCAGTGGGTTGAGCACTGGCCTGCAAACCAAAGTGTTTCTGGTTCAATTCCCAGTCAGGGCACATCCCTGGGTAGCAGGCCAGGTCCCCGGTGAGGGGTGCATGAGAGGCAACCACACATTGATGTTTGCCTCTCTTTATCCCTCCCTCCCCCTCTGTCTAAAAATAAATAAAAATAAAATCTTTTAAAAACTATTTGAATATAATTTATAAGATTACTTTCTTGACCTGACTTTTTAATAACTTAAAATAGAAAACAACTCTTTAATCTTTATTACTACTTTATTCCAGGTAAGGTGTAGCATTCCATGTACTTCAGAGCACAAGAAAAAAAAGTTGTAGTAACTTTAAAAATCTTTAGAGAAATTAGAATTTCAGATCTAAAAACAGCATTATTTGTTGGAAATTTACTGTAATACTTACAATAATAAATTTCTCAAGTAAAATAAATGGAAAATAAAGGCATAATTTTGGTGGTCATACACAAATCCTTAGTTATTTTTCAGTGTTATATGAAAGTAATCTTATTTTTATTCTCTTTAATTTTTTTTAAAATTTTCATTGATTGTTAGAAAGAGAGAGGAAGGGAGAAAGAGACATTGATTTGTTGTTCCACCCATTCATGCATTCATTGGTTGACTTTTGCATGTGCCCTCACCATGTATCAAACCTTCAACCTTGGCATATGGGACTGTGCTCTCACCAACTGAGCTACCCCGCCAGGGCCATAAGAAAGTCATCTTAAAAGTAAGCTTATTGTATTTTTTAGGAAAAGGGTTTAATAATATAACAGTTTTTAAAAAGTATACATTTTTCTTAAATCTTACAATTTATTTCAAGTATTTTTAAAAATGGCCATTTTTTTAAAATGGCTTTGGAAGTAAATTCTAGATGTACAGTTTACTAATATTTGTGTCAGCTCTTTTTTTAGGAATAATAAACATCAGGATAAATTGTGTGTGTATGCGCATGTGTATAAGTCTTGATAAATTTTTATTCAATATCACTTAAGAGTAATTTGTGAAGACTCAAAAGCTCTATAGTAACAGTTAATTTTAGGTAAATGTTACATTATGGAACATTTGTATTTTTTGAAGTCTGTCACCAGTCAGTTGAGCATTATGGAATATCTCTATTAGCCGTGAAGATTTGTTCTTATTTGTATAACTTTCTATGTCACAGACTTGATAGTTGAAAGTAGAGGGGAAAAAAATGAGGAGTAGATTTTTCTCCAGTAAATCAGCAGCTGTATATTCTCACAGCCTTAGGCATCTGGCCTACTTGTTGGTAACTAGGTTCAACTAGACCCAGAGGCTAAGCCCTCTTTTCAGTCAGTTCCTGCCCTAGCCTTCCCCAGACAGCCCTCAAAGGCTGATTCTACTTCAGAAGTAGTATTAAACCAAGTGCCAAAGAGCTCTGAGCTCTGAAATTTTTTAATAGTTACCTTTCTAAAAACTTTTAAAACAAGAAACATTATGACTGGATTTTACTTGAGTTAGCAAGTTAAGAGCAGGTCCAGAACCAAATGTCATTGTGAGAAGAAAAATCTATATTTGCCATTTATCCTATACCTTTACTCATAGTACTTCTTAGAATATGTAGTCTTTTTACTTATGGATTTTCATAATTTGTAACCTACTATTTTTGCCTTTTTGCTTGAGGGTAAAAAAAAACTATGGTAATGATGAGGGATAGAAATACAGGATGGGGCAAAAGTAGGTTTATAGATGTGAGTACGTGAAACACAGAATATATTCTTATATATTAATTATATTATTTTCCATAGTAAGAACTATAAAACCTACTTTTGCCTCACCTTGTAAATGAAAAATATGTATATAATCTGTAAAGCACTTTATCACACATAAACAGAGCCTTTAAAATGCAATCTTAGTTACTTGAACTGTATCAGATTGCTGTTATCTAAGATGAATGTAAGTACTTTTGTATCTGGGCCAAAAGCCAGACGAATTTTCTTCAGTTCATAGGAGAAAACAGACAAAAATAGAATAAGAAAAGATAAATAGTTTAAAAGAGGTTGTGTATTAGAATTAGTGTAGAATGTGCTGAAGAATATTTATTGATACAATTGTAGAAGGCAAGTTACATAGTGATGTTTTGTGGCAGATGTAACTTGTATAATGGCTCCTGTAATCTGTCATCCTCTGATCTCTAGAGAGATTTAATAAAATTGGCAGTAATGAAAAGTTAACATTTCACCAGTTTTGAAAAGGTATTTTCAGGAAGTATCTGTGAAGCCATCCATTAGTAATATGTAGAGACCATGCATTGAAATAGTGCCTCTGAGGTACATGCATGTGTTTTTCATTCACAGAGCTAAAGAATAAGAAAAATTTAATTACTCATGAAGAACATGGTCTACCTTGATTCAGAGGTTATATTACTAATAGAATACAAATTATAAAGGATTCTTTCTCATTCTGGTGTTGCCATTTTCATAGTTTAGCAAAGAGGATGGTTGCTCTTGGTAGAACGGTATGTTCTAAAGTTAGGTTTAGAATCTTGTGCAAGTAAACTACAACATGTTAAAACTCTTTTCTAATTACAAAAACAACATATTCGATGTAGAAACTTTGGGAAAATATAGAAAAATGTGACAAAAACCAGCGGAAATTCAAACACCCAACAATAGCTACTGCTTTTTTGTAGATACATTTCTCTCTCTAACGTTTTTTCCTAATTTTATAGCTGAAGTTCTCATCATTAAAATTTCTTTATAAATATCATTTTACTATAAACTTCCCTCATGAGTTTCTACCATAGTTTATTTCCATTTCCCCTGGATGTTTCAGATTTTACACTATCTTAGATGGTAGAGGGAAGGAGATCTCTCTTTTTTTTAATAATGATGTAACTTTATGGGATTTTTTTGTGCTAATGTCTAATTTAATGTCTATATCTGTAGATATCTATCCAACTTCTTTTTTTAAAGATTTTATTTATTTATCTTTAGAGGGGAAGGGAAGGAGAGAAATATCAATGTATGGTTGTTGCCTCTCGTGAGTCCCTTGCTGGGAACTGGCCCTGCAACCCAGGCATGTGCCCTGACTGGGAATCGAACCACCATCGTGTGGTTCGCAGGCCCGCACTCAATCCACTGAGCTACACCAGCCAGGGCCGAGACCTCTTTATATATAATAACTTTTCTTAATCTCTGCTCTTTCCTTAGCATAAATAACCAGAATTGGAATGATTCTATCAGTATACTACTGACAACCAAGACTAGGGTGAGGTGAGGATAGCAGTGGCCATGAAATTTAAGAGGACTCCAGAAACAAATAACATAATACTTTAATGTAACGTTTAAAAATCAAAATTAATGAGGGGGGAGCCTATCCACAATGAACCAGATAGAAAACCTATGCTATAAGATAGGTTTCTAGGTCAGATTTATTTACTTTAGTCCTTTCTGAGTAAACTTTTAAATTCTTTGTTTTTCAGGTACAAAATTGATTTTAAAATAAATTCATTCTACACTTATTCTTGGTACAGGGTGGAAGAGTTTATTTTTCATTCAGTAGCTATCTAGATAATGAGGATAGGTAATGTTATTTTATTGGTGGTGTACAACAGCACTGGTAAACTTTTTCTGTAAAGGGCTTTGTGGGTCATAAGGTCTCTGTTGCAACTACTCAGCTCTGTCACTATAGTTGAAAAGCAGCCATAGACAGAATACAAATCAGTGTTGTTAATGGAAACGATTACATGAAATGTATATGTCCTATAATTTTCCCATATCACAAATACTGTTTTTTAAAGATATTTCAAATATGTAAAAATATATAATCAATTCTCAGCTCTCAGTCTATACCAAAACACTTAATGGGTTGGATTTGGACTGCAAGCTGTATTTGCTGCTTTTGATGTAGAATATAAGCTTTCCTTTATAATTATATGTTTTTCACCAAATTTAACTTTATAAACATTTTTCTTAATGTATTATAGCATACCCTATTTTTTATGTAAGTAACAAGGATAACTTTTTAAACATGAAGTTGAAAGTTTGTTTTTTAAAAATCTTTTGAAAAGATACTTTGAAATGAAGTCTCTATATTTCTACTCACATATTTAATTTTACAAATTTAAAGAAAATACACTTAAACAAAAGGGAATTCTTATTAAGAGGCTTCAGAAATTATTACACTATTGAATTTTCTTTTGTTATTAGGTGGAGACATACTGCGCCTTGACACACTTTTAGAATGGTGGAGAGAAAAGAATGGTTCCTTCTGTTCCCGACTTATTATTATATTAGACAGTGAGAATTCAACTCCTTGGGTGAAAGAAGTAAGAAAAATCAATGACCAGTATATTGCAGTGCAAGGAGCCGAGATGATAAAGACAATAGATATTGAAGAAGCTGACCCACCACAGCTGGGTGACTTTACAAAAGACTGGGTAGAATATAACTGCAACTCCAATAATAACATCTGCTGGACTGAAAAGGGACGCACAGTGAAAGCAGTGTATGGCGTGTCAAAACAGTGGAGTGACTATACTTTGCATTTGCCAACAGGAAGTGATGTGGCCAAGCACTGGATGTTACACTTTCCGCGTATTACATATCCACTAGTACATTTGGCAAATTGGTTGTGTGGTCTGAACCTTTTTTGGATCTGCCAAAGTTGTTTTAGGTGCTTGAAAAGATTAAAAATGAGTTGGTTTCTTCCTACTGTGCTGGACACAGGACAAGGCTTCAAACTTGTCAAATCTTAATTTGGAAGCCAAAGTAGAATATTGAGAGTTCATACTACCAGTTATCACCTAATTTGCCATTGTTTGTATATTCTTATTTTTGAAAAATATCCTGTTACTTCTGTAGTTGCTTTCGCTTTTCTTCTCTCAAGTAATTATGGTATGTAAGATGTTTGGAATAACCATTCTTTCATACTAAAAGTATGTGGAAATTCAAAAATTCTGACTGTAAATGCATAAGAGATGTTAAAATAACAGTGTACTTTGAGAAATGTTTGCATTAGAAATAAAACACTTGCTCATAGATTAGAGGTTGTAGACCAGACAATTCGATTACTATTATAAGAAAACTATGAATTTGCTTACAGAAGATTATCTTTTGTAAACAGTAGGTTTGAGTCGAAGACCACTTGAAAAATTACAAACTCTTTCTTTAGAAACAAAATGAAGTCTACCTGACATGTATGCAAAATTTGCTGGTAGTCCAGATGGCTAGGTGTAACCTGTTACCAGTGTAGCAGGGAAGCACAAATCACTGTTTAGTTGAAAACATTTTTTATGTTGGCAATAGTAAGAGGCGAGAGCCAAAAGTTGCTCCTTCATGAATTGTTGGGGGCCTCTGAAAGTACTAAAGAGTACTTAATAGTCTTTCTCAGGGTAACTATGATTTTTTTCTTTGTTTTTGTAATGGGCAGTGTTTTCAGCTACAAATTCCTTCCAACAAAATTATCTTCCTTTTCAAAAAGTAATCCTTAAATTTAGCAATTTCTTGTTGATTTAGCCTATTTTCAATATTCAGAAATTATTTTGATTTCTATAAAGTTCTGAAGTTCTGCTATGAAAATTGTTTTTCAAATCTCCATTAGTGATATTTTTTTAATTTAAGGTAAAAAGCTTGACAACAGGTATATAACTGTAATGTATTATTTAAAAGTATATTCATATTAACAATTTTAGATAAGTGCAATGATGTGGTTGTAATTTTTAAAACCTAATTCAGTGTTTGGACTGATTAAAGCAAGCATTGATCAGATCAGGACATCTTCAAAGAGCTAATTTACCTCTTATTCCCTTCTAGTAATCCTTACATTCTAAATTTTTATCTCTGGGAAATAACAAGAAGAGAATATAATTACATTAGGGAAAATCTAATCTTGGCTGTTTAAATGATGTCACTTCTCACATCAAAGCCATTTCTCCAGCCTCAGAGACATAAAATAATGCTTCTACCATTTTCTGTCTGGTGACTTTAAAACTGAAGTTTTAGTTAGGAAGAAGTCACTGAGTATCAGGGAACTTATATTCCACTATCTGTCAACATTGTTATAATCTGGTTATTTCTGTGTTTTGAATATGATTTTCCTAATGCTTTGAATAAAATTTTGTTAAAAATTAGTTTGCCATGTAATGTGTAAGTAACAGTTATTGCGTGTTTTAGTATATTACAAGTGATGGTAAAAAAAAGTGCATGCATTGGAGTTCATGGTTGGTAGCAGGTTGATTTGAAAATTTCTTAGTCAAGTATCTATATCAGTATCATCCAAATGAAATATGGGATTTTATTATACTATTCTGAAAAAGTATAGCAGAAAAGCTAAATGTAAAAATTATGAACTTACAACTACAAAAAAGTTAAATTAGTGTTAACTAAAATCCCCCTTTAAATTTCTGAGCCAATGCTGAGCAAATTAGCTTTTACTAAAGCATATGTCTTTACTCTGAGAAAGTAAAATATAGACGTATATGAGAGAGAATGCTCCCAAAAATGGATTTATTAATAAAAGTTGTGTATTCTTACATGTTTAAACTTCAGCCACTTTCAAAGTATTCTCCATTTGATGCAATACATCTATCAGGACATTTTTTTCTGCTGCTCAAAACGGTTTTTGAACTTAACAATTTTGATGCCTTCTACTGTTTCTGACATTTTTTTTGTTTCCCCTTTTCCACATCAGCAAAGCATTTCCCTTTGAGGACTTTTTTCACCCAGGGACTCAAAAAAAATGTTGCTGGGAACTGTTGCGTTTTGTTTCACCCAGGGAAACAAAAAACTTTTTGGTCAAAAACTGCTGCACAGCCAGCACAGTTGGTGTGGGCAATTGCACACATGAATTACCCGTCATAAAATGAGCAAACACATTGAAAGAACCTTAAAGAAAATTAAGCCAAAAGCAGCCTTTCACAACAACAGCAGCTGGTACAGATACTGATGAGTTTCTAGAATGCTCACCAAGTGGGGAAAGCCTGTACTACAAGGGGCTCACCCTCCAGAAGATAATTCCAGGTTATTTTGCGGGGGAGGGGTCCCTCCTCATATTCTGCATTCTTTATGAAGTATTAAGATAGTAATAGAAATTATGTCAAAAGGTAGCAGACACATTTACAGCCACAAAAACTTATGGTTTGTCATACTTTATATAAAAGTACAACCAAAAAAGTCCTGAGCTAGAAATGTGATGAGCCAATTTATTTAAAAGTTGTGGAATGTCTAGTTTGATGAATTCTTCTACCCCAAGAAACAAAAAACTATAAATGACTCTTAAGAGATGGCATCCTAAGTTAAAACTGCCAGTTTTTAAAACAGTAACTAATAGTATAGAGGGGGGATTATATGGGAGCAATTAAGAAATATAGATAAGTAATTTTTATGGCTTTCATTTTATATATCATGTTTAGGAAGGAATTACTTACAATGATAAAAATTATTTTAGGGCAAAATTCTTTGCCACTAAAGAGAAATAACATGGAGATATTTTTCAACATACTGTTGACTTATTTTGTTACATGATAGTTTGCTAAAACCATGGAAGCACCACCCTCTAAAAACATCTTTTTAAAAAATGGACACTTGTATGTGATAAATTAAGAAGCTAAGTTCTTTTTCCATAACTTTTCAGTTATGCTATTACTTGTGTTGGTTTACTGTGACTCAGCTCTTCCTCCCTGGGATACTTGGGCTTAACTTTGCATACTTTTCTATCTTGCTCTTCTTAATAAATACAAAAAAGTCTATAGAAAAGAGCCTTTTCAGACCAGCATTTTCATAAGCTGTATACTTTAAAAAAATTACATTGTTAATTAAAATGTATTTATATTTAGTGCATTAGGAGGCAGATATTGAGTAAAATATTAGAATCTATATATAGTTGTATATTTGTAAATTACAACTTAAATATATTCACTGTGTTGGATACTGCCTTTTTATATGTATTTCACATTTGATGCTTAGTCTCTTATTTTTTTATTTTTATTTTTTTAATTCTTGTTCAAGTACAGTTTTCTTAGTCTTTTTTAAAGTAATGTTCTACATTACCTTTCCACAATGGTGTGATAGTTAATATTTTATGTGTGTCAGAAGAAAATTGTTTAATTTTAAGAATGTGATTAGGTATGTTTTATAGAAAATGTTTAAAGAAATTACATCTGTATATTTGGACATCTCTATTGGAAACTGCTGGAGTGTCATCTGTTTTTCAGGCAGATACTTACACATCTTGGTATTTCTGGTACACAGTTACCCAGAAGAGCGCCTTCCCCATAATAGAGGATATTTAAAAAATATTTTTGGCTGAGTGAATAGATTGAGTCCTAAGCAGAAATTGTAATATATGGGTTGTAAATTACATTTTAAAATTTTAAGTAGATACAATTTCAAGATTCTCATTAAGTTAATAATTACTAAAGGCTGTTGATGGAGTCAGTAAGATTTTAAAAAGTCACATTTATAACTAGTAATTAGTGTGGGAAAACTGAGGCAGGTTTGAATGAAAACATAGCTGATGTCAAAAAAAACGGCTATTTGTGGGTTGAGTCCATTTTCATCATGACTCCGAAATAATTAAGATTGAATCTTTTATTGATTTATCTATTAGAAACTGACACATTGGAGATTATCACAAGTGAGATTTAATTATTGGAAATCTGATAACTTGAGGCCAAAGTGGATGTGGAGGTAGACATGCTTTGCCTCCTTGTGCAGCCATAGAAAGAATTACTACCAGATCGCAAAACAACACCCAGAACAATCAGAAAATCTAGCTATATTGAAGTCCAATAACCAAGAATGTAATTAAGCCACATTTATCCAGATGGGCAGGAAGGGTGGTGTGGCCAGGAGAGGTGGCATTGGAACAGGTGGTCCCACATTCACACGTGGTTGATAAAAACTGCAAGGGATACCTTGGGAGTGAGTGATTCCAGCCCCAGGCCAAACTGCACAGCCCAGGGTTCCAGCACTGGAAAGATGCTGTAAAAAATGGGGTGGGGGGGTGGAGTTTAGTTGGCTGAAGAAACTCCCAGATTTTCACACCTTAAAGGGCCCACACAGACTTAGAAGGTATGCAAACCCACCCACTTTGGGTTTTACCACCAGGGTAGTAACTGGAAGGGCACCAGTTGCATATGGGAAGTGCATGAAGTGACCAAACAGGGTGAGTGCAGGGCAAACCTGAAGCCAGGCAGTGGCACTGTCTCCTCTCTGAGTCTTCCCTACACACACAACCACAAAGCGATAAAGTGGGTCACCCCACCCTGGCAAATGCCTAAGATATGTTCCATACAACTTACCAGGTGTATTAAGTTGGGGGCACACAGCTTTACCTAATACACAGGGGAAAAAAAAACAGGGAGGCTGCCAAAATGAGAGAAATATAGCCCAAATGAAAGAACAGAAACAAAACCACAGAAAACTCCACACCTGATAGATTAGCCATCTCCATTTTGTTGAGTTCAAAACACCAGTGATCAGGATGCTCAGAGAACTCACTAAGGCAAAAACATAAAGGAAGAAATGAAGATTACACTAATTGAAATACAGAAAAATCCACAGGGGGTCAACAGTGAAGGGAAGGAAACTGGGATTCAAATGAATGATTTGGAACATAAGGAAAAAAACATTCAACCAGAACGGAAAGAAGGAACAAAAATGCAAAAAGGCTAGACTTAGGAACCTCTAGGACAACTTTAAACTACCAGTGTCCCAATCATAGGGGTACCAGAAGAAGAAGAAGAGCAAGAAATTAAGAACTTAACTTGAAAAATAATGAAAGAAAACTTCCCTAATTTAGCAAAGGAAATAGACATACAAGTCCAGGAAGCTTCCAACTCTATGCTTCCTGGACTTGGATCCAAACCAGATGGACCCATAGAGCACCTCACCAAGACACATTATAATTAAAATGCCAAAGATTAAAGATAGAGAAAAACTATGGTACATTTACACAATGGAATTCTATGCAGCAGAAAGAAAGGAGATCCTACCCTTTGCAACAGCATGGATGGAACTGGAAAGCATTATGCTGAGTGAAATACGCCAGGCGGTGGAAGACAATTACCATATGATCTCACCTTTAACAGGAACCTAAACAACAAAACAAACAAAGAAGCAAAATATGACCAAAGACACTGAAATACAGAACAGGCTGACAGGAACCAGGGGGGAGAGGGGAGGGAATCACAGGGGAAATGGGGGAGGGATTTAGTGGAACATATATAAAGGATACATGGACAACAACTAAGAAGGGTGGAAATGGGAGGGAGGGGGTTAGCACGGGTGGTGGTGGAATGGGATAGGAGTAATAGACAGAAAACTGTACTTGAACAATAATTAAATTAAGATAATCTTAAATGCAGTAAGAGAAAAGCAGTTAATTACATACAAAGGAGTCCCCATAAAAATATCAGCTGATTTCTCAGCTGATATTGAACTTGCTATTGAACTTGCTATTGAATTGAATTGAATTCAATTCAATTACACCATGGAGTATTAGTAAATAGTAATGTAAATTAATATAAACTGCCTTACTGGGTTGTGAGGGAGTTTCACGTTTAATTTTTTGAGGAAACTCTATACTGTTTTCTATAGTGTCTATACCAATCTGTATTTCTAACAGTGCACCAGGGTTACCTTTTCTTTATATCTTCCCCAATATTTGTCATTTGTGGATTTATTGATGATAGCCATTTTGACAGATGCAAGGTGATATGGCACTGTGGTTTAATTTTCATTTCTCTGATGGTTAGTGACATTGAGCATTTTTTTCAGATTATCTATTGGCCATCTGTGTGTCCTTTTTGGAAAAGCATTCATTCAGGTCCTCTGTCCATTTTTTAATTGAATGGTTTGGCGTTTTTTTAGTGTTGAGTAGTATGAGTTCTCTTTTTAAATTAAGTTTATTTGGGGTGACATTGATTAATAAGATTATGTAGGTTTTAAGTGTACATTTCTATAATACATGATTTGTATATTGCATTGTGAACAGTGTAGTATCTGACTTGGGAGAAACTGTTGTGTGAATGTAAAAATGGTGACAAAAGTGGACTGTTAGCCTAATAACCAAGTACATATCTCTCATTCATAACAGTAATGAATTGATCGAACCCTTTGAAATCACTTGGGAATGAACATGTTTGGTAGAAGGAGTGTTTGAAGCCACTCTTTCTGCAGTCTTGATAATGCTTGGTCAGAGTAGTCCTTTCAGGAAATATTGACTTGAAGTATTTTTCTGCAATGTTGTTTTAAGCCAGAAAAACCTTAGCCCTAAGTCTCATCCTAAAGCTAACTCCAAGTTAGCCAAACCAAGTTTTAGGGTTCTAGCAGCCAGCATCTTCAGGGAGGGTCTCAAGCACCTCCTGCTTGGTTAGGCGTTGGATGTCCTGCAGCTGCTGAAGTCGCTCCTGCTGCAGTTCATTGATTTGTCCCTATAACCTTGTAGAAAAAGTCCAAAGGTGATATTGAGTACCGCTCCAGGAATTCCACTTCAGGTGGATGACACAGAGTTTGCTGCAGTCTGAATGGAGAGAGTCTAATGGGTGGAGGTGGGTCACGTCCAGAGAAGCCTTTAGGATGGTAAGGCTTCATCCTCTTCACAAGCAGTAGGGAAGCTCCTGTTGTACAGTCAACAGACCCATACCCTCTTCCCATAGTTAAAAGATTACAGGACCCTGCCAAGCGCCATCTCCTAAAGGACCTCTGTATAAAACCGGATGGTAAGGTGGCTTGGAGTCTTCTACCTGAAAATGTTTCCCAACTGGAGTATAGAGCAATACATGGCCATTCAGAAAATTATAGGTAAACATGGGACAGAAGCAATTTTTGTGGGGGAGGACCATTTGGATAGTAGGTGGTCCTGTGATAACAGATGCACATAGGCCATCAGCCTTAGAAATAAATGAAATATGTACAGGTTTGAATTTTCCAAGGACAGCATAAAGAGTGACATCTGGTTTCCCAGTTATTTGAGAAGTAAGTCCTTGATATATAATTTGTGGAAATGGGGGACTCACACAGACTTCAGAGGACTGTGGAGGAAAGGGGAAGGCACTGCATGGCAACTCCCTCAAGTTGGGAGTGCTTCAGAATGGCCAGGCAACTCCATCCAGTAACGAGAGATTTGGAGTGGACTGGCAACCCTCTCAGTCAGAGCGCGAGATTACCATTGCCTACAGAGGCTGTGGCTGTTCTTTTTTTCCCCCCACCTCAGGCCTTCCCGTTCAACCTATTAATCTTCATCAGGCAGTAAACAGTAGATAGTACACAATGAACCATGAAGGCAACTACTAAGTCAGGGTTTATCAGGAAAACGCTGCAGCACTTTGGGCAAACAAACTCAGCTGGTGTGCTAGCATTCATCATTGAACTAAAAGCAATCTTAGCCAAGCAGGTTTCACGGGGCTGTTAGAAATTCTTTCTGAGGCCAGATCGGCCCCGATCCTGCTCTAGCTGGCAACGGGTGGCACTGCCTCTGCCATCACGGGTGCTCAGGCCTCAGTGGATTAGAGCCAGGAAGCGCTCCTCTCAGAGGACAGGGACTCTGGGCTGTATCAGGCTAACTGAGGGGTGAGGGTCCATTACACCCTCTTGGCTGCAGCAGTCCGAGTCCTTCTATGATGGCCTCCAAAGTGATGGGCCCTGGGTGAGCTTTCCCCTCCTCTGAGGAGTCTTACCTGTCTCTGAGTATCCGAGCATGTGTTTGGGGTAAGGAGGAAGCAGAGGCAGCATTTGCTAGCAGAGACAAGCTTTGTCTCCTTGTGGCTTCCTTCCGGAGCTTGCTCACCCGTCCTAAGCCACGAGAGCCACTTACGCTTCCTGAAACCAAGCAGAGCAGTTCCCAACATTCCCTTCTTTTTCCTTTCTTAAATGAATCGTAGAGGTTGGGCCTGTGAAATCTACCATGCCGTGTTGCCTCAGGCAGTCACCAGAAAACAACTTTGAGGTACATCATAAAGCACACTTCCAGATTAAGGCAAGGAGGAGTCCCCGAGCTGGACCCAAGCTCGTGGGTCACTCCTCTGAAATAGACATGCAAATACAAGGGAATAACCAAACTAACAGGTCTGGTTGCATTTTGATTTGCGGGAGGATTAGCACAAACTTCAAGACCCCAAGTCACAAAGTAGCCTAAGTAGAAGCGGGACTGCTCACCCACGGGAGTACACAAGTGCCGTGGTGGCCTTGCGCGCTGTCTTACTCCACATAGGCTTCCCATGTGGATGTTGAGCTATCTTTCCCTGCCTCGAGAAGCGGTTCCCTGAATCTCTCTCCTCTGTTTCGTCATGACTGCTATAAATCCCATAGGAAAGTTGCCACTTTTTGCTCTGTAATACGACCACACCCAGGAAAATAATTTGCAAATGCATCATTGCACACAAAGTATTTTTAGAATCAGCAATCAACAACAGGCAGCTCCAAAGAACCACATTGTCAGACGAACTCTGTGCCACTAAGGTTCGGGGTTCTAGCAGCCAACATCTTCTGGGAGTTTCTCAGGCACTTCCTACTTGGTTAGGCATTGTATGCCCTGCAGCTGCTGAAGTAGCTCCCACTGCAATTCGTTGACTTTTCCCTTTAACATTGTAGGAAAAGTCCAAAGGTCATATTGAATACCGCTCCAGGCATTCCTTTTCAGGTAGATGACCCATTGTTTTCTGCAGTCTGAATGGAGAGAGTCTGATGGGTTAAGGTGGGTCAAGTCCAGAGAAGCCTTTAGGGTGATAAGGCTTCATCCTCTTCACAATCAGTTGGGAAGCTGCTTTTGTACAATCAACCGAAGCAAACCCTCTTCCCCAAGTTAAAAGATTAGAGGACTTTGCCAAGCTTCATCTCCTAAAGGACCTCTGTATAAAACCGGATGGTAAGGTAGTTTTGATTCTTCTGCCTGAAAATGTTTTCCCAGTGAAGTATAGACGAATACATGGTCATTTAGTAAATTATAGGTAAACATGGCACAGAAGCAATTTTGGTGGGGGAGACATATGACTTCCCCTTATTTTTTTTTAAGATTCCAAAAGGTTGAAGGGTCAGTTCCACCACTGCCTGACCATTTGGATGGTAGGGGTCCTTTTACACCCTATGCACATAGAGCATCAGCATTAGAATTAATGAAATATTGTGGTGTTTGAATTTTCCAAGGACAGCATAATGAGTGACATCTGGTTTCCCTGTTATTTGAGAAGTTAGTCCTTGAGATTCAATTTGTGTAAATGTGGGACTCACAGGGACTTCAGAGTCCTGTGGAGAAAAACGGAAGGCACCCCATGGTAACTCCTTCCATTTGGGAGTGCCTCATAGTGGCCAGGAAACTCCCTCCAATATCCAGAATCTGGGAGCGGACTGGGGACCCTCTCAATCAGAGTGCAAGCATACCCTTGCCTACAGAGGCTTTGGCTGTTACCAAACTAACAGGTCTTGTTACACTTTGATCTGGGGGATGATTAACACAAAGTTCAGGAAATGCAAATCACATAGTAGCCTAAGTACAAAGCAGGTCTGATTACTCACGGGGGTACATGAGTACCTTTGTGGTCTTGCACCTTGTCTTACAAGACAGTGGCTTCTCACGTGGGAGTTGAGCTTTATTTCCCCATCTCGAGAAGCCATTCCCTGAATCTCTTTTTCTGTTTGGTATGACTACTATACATCCCCAAAAGTTGGCCACTTGCTGCTCTCCTTTAGGACGCAACCCGGTAAAGTCTTTGCAAATGCATCAAAGTACACAAAGCAGTTTTAGAATTAGCAAGCAACCTGTAGCTCCAAAGAACCACATTCTAAGAAAAAGTCTACCAAAGAAATATTCTGGTTTTACCAGCCAACGTTTTAAAGTGAAGCCTCGAACACCTCCTATTTAGTTATGGTTTAATTTCCTGCAACTGCTGAAGTAGCTCCAGCTGCAATTTACTGATTTGTTTTTTCACTTTGTAGAAAAAGTCGTAAGGTGGTGTTGAATTATTGACCCGGAGCTCTACTTAAAGTTAATGACACACAGGTTGGAGACATCTGGATTTAATTTCTATAAATATGGGATTCACAGAATCTTTTGATTCAGGGATGCTGTTGCCAACAGGGTAATTCCTAAGAATCCTATGAAGTCTGCTTTGCTAAGATTCCCTTCAGTAAAATGATAAATGTAGCACAGAAGTTGAATTTGTTTTCCCAAAGTTCTGTAGCATGTCAGGTGATAGACCCTGACTTAGAAGCTGCCTTAATGGTTCATTGTGTACCATCTTCTGTTTACTGCCTAATGAAGATTAACAAGTTGAACCTGAAGCCCTGGGCAGGGAAATAAAAAACCAGCCAAAACCTCTCTAGGCAAGTGTATCCTCGCACTCTCATTGAGAGGGTCGCCATTCCCCTCTAAGTCTCTCGTTATTGAACAGAGTTGCCTGGCGAGTCTGAAGAACTCCCATCTTGAGGGAATTGCTGTGCGGTGCCTTCCCTTTTCCTCCACAGGACTCTGAGGTCCATGTGAGTCCCCCACTTACAGAAATTAAATCTCAAGGACTAACTTCTCAAATAACTGGGAATCCAGATGTCACTCATTATGCTGTCCTTGGAAAATTCAAACACGTACATATTTCATTTAATTGTAACTCTGATGCTCTATGTGCTTCTCTTCTCCCACAATGACCTACCAATCAAATATTCAGACAGTGGTGGAATAGACTCTTTATACTTTAAAGAATCCTTTTATTTTAAAAAATAAGGGGAAGTCATTGATCCTCCACCTCCAAAATTGCTTCTGTGCCATGCTTACCTATATATTTTTAAATGACCATGTACTGCTTTATGCTCCACTTGAAAAACATTTTGAGGCAGAAGAGTCGAAGCCACCTTACCATCTGGTTTTATACAGAGTTTTTTAGGAGATGGTTCCTGGCAGGGTCCTCTAATCTTTTAACTTGGAGAAGAGGGCATGCCTCTGTTTACTTTACAAAAGGAAATTTCCAACTGCTTGTGAAGAGGGTGAAGCTTTATCACTGTAAATGGTTCTCTTGAAGTGTTTCTACTCCACCCATTGGACTCTCTCCATTCAGACTGCAGCAAATTTAGTGTCATCCACCTGAAGTTGAAATCCTGAAGGACTATTCAATGTAACCTTAGGATTTTTTTCCACATAGTTAAAGGGACAAATCAATAAATTGCAGCTTGGGCTACTGCAGCAGCTGCAGAGCATTCTCCGCCTGATGAAACACGAAGTAATTGACACCATCTGTTAAAATGTTGGCTGGTTGAACCCTGAAAGCTGGTTTCAGGGAATTCTGAGAATGTGGGTCTTTGGAGCTGTAGGTTGTTTGCTGATTCTAAAAATGCTTTGTGTACTTTGATGCATTTGCAAGTAATTTTCTCGGGTTGGGTGATATAGGAAAAGAGAAAGTGGCAAAATTTGTGGAATCTGTAGCAGACATAATAAAACAAGAGGTGGAGAGCTTCAGACAACCTCTTCTCCAGATGGTGAAATATAGCTCAATATCAACCTGGGAATCCAGTTTGGGGCAAGATGGCATTCCAGACCATAACCATATTGATGGACTCCCATGGGGGATCAGGCCTACTTTGTGCTTAGGCTGCTTTTTGATTAGCTTTTCCTGAAGATTGTGCTAATCCTCTGGAAAATCAAAATGTAAACAGACCTGTAAGTTTTGTTATTCCCTCATATTTGCATGTTTTTTTGAGGAATTAAGCAGGAGCTTGGGTCTTGGCATCTCATGGAGTCTTCATAGTTTTAGTCTTTATGTGTGCCTTATAATGTGTATGAAAATTGTTTTCTAGTCACAACATGAGAGGACAGTGCATAGTAGCTTTCACAGTCAAAACAGCTACAATTTACTTAAGAAACAAAAAAGAACAAAATGTTGAGAAATGCTCTGATTGATTTCAGGAAGTGTAACTGCCTACCACAACTTAGGACAAGTGAGCAAGATTTGGAATGAAAGTCACAAGAAGACAAAGCTTCTCTCTGCTAGCAAATGCTGCCTCTGCTTCCTCCTCACCTCTAGGCCTGCTGGGATACTCAGAGACAGGTAAGACTCCTCAGAGGAGGGGAAAGCTAAACCAGGGCCCATCACTTTGGAGGCCATTATGGAAGGCCTCAGGGTGCTGCAGCCAACAGAGAGTAATGGATCCTCACTCCGCAGCTACCCTGATACAGCCCAGGGTCCCTGGCCTCTCCAAGCAGTGCTTCCAGGCTCAAATACACAGACGCCTAAGCGCCCCCAATGGTGGAGGGACTGCAGCCACTTGCCTGGTAGAGCAGGATCCAAGGAGATCTGGCATGATAAAGAATTTCTAATAGCCCTGTGAAACATGCTGTGACAAGATTCTTTTAGTTCTATTATAAATGCTAGCACAGAAGCTCAGGGTTTTTTTTTCTCTCACTTCTGTAGCATTTGTGTGATAGGCCCTGAATTAGAAGCTGCCATAGTGGTTCCTTTTCTATTATCTTCTTTTTACTGCCTGATGAACATTACTAAGTTGAACCTGAAGGGCAGAGAAGAAAAATAATACACAGTAAAAGCATCTGTAGGCAAGAGTATTGGTGCACTCTTATTGAGAGGGTCACCAGTCCACTTACAGGCTCTCAATACTTGAGAGAGTTTACTGGCCATTCTAAGAAAATCCCCACTTAAGAGACCAGCAACGCAATATGCTACATTTTCTTGACAGGACTCTGAATCTGTGTGAGTACCCCACGTATAGAAAATGAATATCAAACACTAAGTTCTCAAATAACTGGGAAACCAGATGTCACTCATTCTTCGGTCTTTGGAAAATTCAAAACCGTACATATTTCATTTAATTATAATTCTGATGCCCTATGTGCTTCTGTTCTAACAGGACAACGCACCATCCAAATGGTCAGGCATTGATATAACAGATTCTTCACACGTTTATGAAACTTTTAAGAAAACAAATAAGGAGAATCACAGGTTCTCCCAAAAAAAATTGATACTTTGATATGTTTGCCTACAATATTCAAAATGGACATGGATGGCTATATACCCACTTAAAAATCATATTTCTTAGAAGACCCGAAGCCACCTTAACATCCGGTTTGATTCAGAGGTCTT